>NW_028295051.1:0-166884 GCF_964341445.2 Mesoplodon mirus
AACGAACATCACCACACCTCAAAAGACCCTTAATGTCTCCTACCAGTCAATATGTCCCAAGCACAACCACAATCCTGAATTCTCCCAACATAGACTTGTTTTGTCTATATCGGAACTTTGTGTAATGGGATCGTAAAGAATATAGTTTTTTGTCTTTGGCTTCTTTCACTCAACACTGTGTTTTTGAGATTTATCCATATGGTTGCTAATATACTAAGTGTATAAAATCTCCTTGCTGTATAGTGTTCCATTGTTCAAATAAACTATAACTGGTTTATTTTTCTACTCATGAGAAGCATTTAGATACTTTCCAGTCACTAACTGTTACAGATAATGCTCCTATAGGCATATACACATATTTATTCTAGATAATTATATTACAGATGTGCATATGTTTAATATGGTAGATAATACCAAACTTTTCCAAAGGTGTTCTACCAGTTTACACTCCAAACAGTAATATATATGAACTCCAGTTGTTAAACACATTCATCACATTTTGGTATTTTTTCTTTTACATTTTAGCCATCCTGTTGAGTATGTAATGAATCCTAACTTTGCTTTAATATACATTTTTCCTGATGACTAATAATGGTATGCATATAAGTTTTGGGTCATCCCTTTCTTTTGCCAACTCTTGTGGGGTTATTTGCCTTTTATTATTAATACATTGGAATTCCTTATATTTGGGGATCTGAGTCTTTTCTTAGAAAAATATATATTTTAAATAACTTTATCCATACTTTGGCCTGTGTATTTACTCTTATAAAATGCCTTTTATGAGCAGAAGTTCTTATTCTTAATATAGTCCAATCTCTTATCTTTTCCTGTATGGTTATTGCTTTTCAAGGCCTGGTTAAGAAATAATTCCTACTCCAAGATTTTGAAGATATTTCCCTATGTTTTGTCTTGTAAGAGATAACTATTTTTACTCACATTTAAATCTATAACCTACCTAGAATATATTTTTGTGTTTAGTGTGAGGTAGGCATCACATTTTTGTTTTCCTGTGTACCTATTTAAATGAAACCACAGTATTTCTAAAAAATACTACATTTCACTGCAGTGGAAGATTTGTCACACATGAGCTAACCATGTAAAGTGTATGTCTGTCTGGCTTCTCTTTTATTCTATTTTACTGGCCTTTTTTTTTCTATTATTACACTAATGCTTCACTGTCTTATTTACCAATGCTTTATAAGAGCTTTGCTACCTGGTGGTAAATGATGATGACACCAGCAATTGTGATACAAAACATCTTTGCTTTATGCAATTTTTCTTATGTTGTTCAGTGGAAGAAATACTTTATCTTCCCACTGAACATTTTGTCATTAAATCGGGGCTCTCTACCTCACTAGTAAACTTTTTGCTGTAAAGCTAATTTTACCTTTGCTGATTCTGTTTCCCAGTCTGATACCAATAACTAATAGATCTCAACTTGAGGGTAAGAGAGTTATTTGAGTGCAGACTTTACTGAAAATACAGTGCCATGGGCCACAATACAAAAACAGTTCATATGCAGGCGTGGTGACCGAGCATCCCAGATCTGTCCACTTACATTTGCCATCTTGTGATGCTATCTTCAGAACATTACCTATGGGATTTCTGTAATATCTAGATCTATAAGAGAAAAACTCAATGCTACTGTTGTACTGCTTGATAACAAAGGCATCAATATGTCTTTTGTTTCCCATCTTTGAGAAATTTTTCCCATACTTGGGGAGCAAGGTAAAAGAAAGCTCTGGGTGGTTTCTTCACTTGTAGTTGTAAAGGATACTAGATATCTTGATTACATCAGGAATTCTTTAAAGGTATGCTGAAAACTTGTTCAATATGTCATAATTAGTGTACATGCATATTTTATTGGGTTAAAATATCAACATTACTATAGGCAAGGAGACATTACATTAAGATTAAATGGAAGACTGTGTCTATATCACTTTTAGAGTTAAACATTGACAATAAGAGTATATAACAATAATTTCAAGGTTCTCACCTTTTTCATATTAGTCACCAAGTTCTGTCAATTTTGCATGTAATTACACATTTTCCATTCATATAACTTAGCTCACTCTAACATTTCATCCTCACTTTCACCACATTTTTTTACATATTGTAAACATAAGTTACTTGTACTGCATAGCAAATAATGACTAAGTCATAATTATCCAAGACCTGTGTATGAGTTGATTTTTGGTTTGCAATGTCTATCACACCACCTTCACATGAAATTCTTTGTTACACTTCAAGAATCAGCTTGTGTTTCACTCTTATTATCCTCACATTTACCTTCTACCTTGTCCTCCATGGCACTAAAAGTAATTTCAACATAAACCAAGTGTCCCTTTCCAAGGAATTTTGGATTCTGTTGTCAGATTGTGGGATTGGTCTTAGTCTTTATGTTCTACTATTACTAATGGGCAAATAATTTAACCTCTCAATTTTCAACTGTGTAACAGGGATGATAAATGCATTGTGATGATTAAATTAGGTAATGATTAAGCTTAGGAACATTAGAAGGTCTGATGACTACTGTTAATAGTGTTATACATCTATTTAGTTTATTGTAATATGATTATTGATTTTTTCTGTCTTCCACTTCTGAGACATTGTGAGCTCATTAAGGAAGATTCTGAGTTGTTCATGACTTGTTAGGGTCAGGCCAGTTTTCATGTAGTCTAAACCTAAGGCAATGCCTAGTGCTAAAATTGTGTTTACTAATCTTTATAATAAATAGACTCTACCTAATCAGATGGTTATACTGAAGGCTCAGATAGTGTTAATATTTTAGCAGAATACATAATGTTATACAAATGTGTATATATACATATAATACCAAAATTTACTTTGCAGTTTTCCTCTCCAATCTCTAAAAAGAAGGAAAAAAATGATATTTTTCTTTCTTCATGAAAATTGGATGAGTAATGCTGGCAAATTTAAGACAAATTCTGAAAAACTTTAGAAATGGGCTCTCTGGAGAAAATATGCAAAAACCACCATATGTTCTGCTGTTTTTACCTTTCATGATTCATGAGTCTAGAGGTAGTCGTTACAGACATAAATTCCATATGAAACTAGACAACTTATTTATTTTCAATAAGAAAAATGGTTAGTGCCTCACGTTAGCAGCTTTTAGGGCATTGAGGAAATGTTTTCTGAACTCTATTCTCCCCAGTACGTATACTCACCTGTGATATTATAAGAAAAACATTTTAGGGCTTCTCTGGTGGCGCAGTCGTTGAGAGTCTGACTGCCGATGCAGGAGACACGGGTTCGTGACCCAGTCTGGGAAGATCCCACATGCCGCGGAGCAGCTGGGCCCGTGAGCCATGGTCACTAAGCCTGCGCGTCTGGAGCCTGTGCTCTGCAACGGGAGAGGCCACAGCAGTGAGAGGCCCGCGTACCGAAAAAAAAAATTAATAATACCATACTAAGTACTCACAAATATTTGATAATTATAAAAGTCACATACATACTTAAGTATCCTAATAATATAGTCACAATTTTCAAACAGATTGAAGGTACTTACATATAACTGCTTATAAGCATTAAATATACTTTTATGTACCAAGAAAATTATATGAGTAAAAAATGTAATGACTATATTTGAGTAATATATTTGAAGATATCCAGGGTGGCACAGCTGCCTAGAATATATAAAGTAGAGTTTTGTGCCAAATTCTTAATATTCTAAGGAACTACTGCTCAAAAAAGAGAAAGAAATTGTGAGCAGGTGGTATTTTTACTGTTTATTATATTATTCTCTGGTTTCTTCCCTTTGGCTACCATTTCCTACCAGATGTGCTTTTGATCTTTACTTTTAATTTAAAATAGACTTTAATGTGATCTATATCTTTACTTGGCTTCATACCCCAGAAAAAAATGTAAGCTTATATACTATTTAATAACCATGATAAGAAAATATTGTAGAGTTAAAGGAAATAATAATAACTTAGTGAAACATGTAGAAAATAATTCTTCAATAAATATTGTATACATTGGATATGTTTTTAGAAAGAAAAACAAATGGAACCACAAAACCACTTTTAAATTTCAGGTTACAACATAGTTAATAGTCAACATATTTCTAAGAGTCAAAAAATACAATTATGTCACTGTATATCAGCCTTCCGATGGTAGATGGAATACATTTTCAACATTAAAATGGTCTCAGTATCTGTACATGATATGCCTCTAAAATATGTAGACTTAGTAATTTTATTCTCTTTTGGAATTAGTTTCATGACAGAATCATAATTTAATTATTTCTCTTAAATAGTGGAAGATTGAGGAAAAAACTTCTTAAAGAAGTCACAACCCTTAACAGGGTTTATTTTCTATTTAGATTAAATGTAGATAAGTTAGCCATTATTTTAATCATACTTTTTAATGCAAATATTCATAAATTAGAAAGCCAAATATAAAAGCATATAGTGAATGTAACAGTGCCCAACTGTGTTAGATCCCATAACTATCCAGAAATAAACAACCATTCCTTGGCCACAGGGGACATGGAGCAGAGGTAAATGGAAGGAAGGATTCCATATCTAAAGCTTGAATAGAATGATGACAAATGTAATGTCTGAGTGTTACTGAGCCCTAAATAAAAATGTGACCCAAACTAAAGGATTAAGGAAAATATCCCATAGAAAATAAGAATGGTTTTTATCTTGAAACTTGCGAAATTGTTTTTCAATATAAATTAATGGAAGGGAGTGATTTATGAGGGAGTTCTGGGACAGGGCATTCCTAGAAGTTGAAGGATCTCTTATAGTTTAAAGGTGTGGCAAGAATAGGAAACATAGAAGCTACTAAAATTACAATATGTTTTCTAACTCCTACACACACAGAGAGACACTCATATACACATACACACACACACTCCCCTTTTTTATACTATGACCAAAATAAATGAACAATTGAATAGAGATAAGGAAGAAAATCTTTTTGTCATTTAGACATGGGGGTATATAACGAGATGAACACCGTGATTAGATGCTTATCTATTTCCGTGTAACAGATGCGATTTTAGACTAAACACACACGCACATGTCCTTCAAAACAATAAAAAGCATAGTTCTCCTTGCACTGGAGATGCAATATTGGTTCCTAAAATGCTCAAAGAGCATGAACATCAGAGTGAAAATCCACTTCTATCATAGCACAATACTTTTGCAGAGCCTGCAATCCTGTCTTGTTGCACGGCCTCAACTTCTCCTTCTATACCCATCCACTCCTTTAAATTTAGAAACACCGACTGTCTAGAGCTGTCCTGACATTGCAGTGAGGGTGCATGGACCCATGCATCCCATATAGTGCATTTATGAGGGAGTTCTGGGACAGGGCATTCCTAGAAGTTGAAGGATCTCAGTATGGAGGTTCCTGAAAAAACTAAAAATAGAACTACCATATGACCCAGCAATCCCACTACTGGGCATATACCCAGAGAAAAACATAATTCAAAAAGAAACGTGCACCTCAGTGTTCACTGCAGCACTATTTACAATGGCCAAGACATGGAAACAACCTAAATGCCCATCAATAGAGGAATGCATAAAGAAGATGTGGTACATATATGCAATGGAATATTACTCAGACATAAAAATGAACAAAATTGGGTCATTTGTAGAGACGTGGGTGGATCTAGAGACTGTCATACAGAGTGAAGTAAGTCAGAAAGAGAAAAACAAATATCATATATTAACGCATGTATGTGGAACCTAGAAAAATGGTACAGATGAACCGGTTTGCAGGGCAGAAGTTGAGACACAGATGTAGAGAACAAACGTATGGACACCAAGGGGGGAAAGCCGTGGAGGGGTGGTGGTGGGATGAATTGGGAGATTGGGATTGACGCATATACACTATTGATACTATGCATAAAATAGATAACTAATGAAAACCTGTATAGCACAGAGAACTCTACTCAGTGCTCTGTGATGATCTAAATGGGAAGGAAATCCAAAACAGAGGGGATATATGAATACGTATAGCTGATTCACTTTGCTGTACAGTAGAAACTAATGCAACATTGTAAAGCAACTATACTCCAATAAAAATTAATTTTAAAAAAAACAGGCATTCTTGGGAAAGACCCTACTTAAGCTTTCAGCTATCATTAGTGTTCACCTGACAATTGTATTCAAGTATCCATGAATTCTGATCTGTTTGTTTAACAGTAAGTACTACCTAGTCAAATACCTTATCTTAGAACTAAGAAAAACAAGGAGCAGACTTGTGACATTTGTTTATAAAGTCTCACAGCAAATTGGAATGCATTATTGAGACAATAAAAATTTATAAGTAAATTGATACAACTTTTTAACATTAAGCATTGTAGATAAACTGAAAAACTCCTACATTAACAGTTAAAACTTATATTCAAATTTAAGTAACTGTGTTATAATTTTTTAACCTGATTATTTCTTACCTAGTACTGTACCCTGTGATTGGATTACTCCCATCAGATAAGTCAGTTTTAAGAAAACATAATTTGATAACAAACTGGAGTATGTAATGGCTGCTTCTATGTATTGATACTATTTTCCTAAGGCCTTTAAATATCTCGGAGGAAAATCTACTTTATCAAAATAATAGCTCGATGGTGCATAAATTTCGTTTACTCTTTGTCTGCCACGTCAGTTATGCTGACTTTGCTATTAACATAAATCTCCATTACTTACAACAGTGCTCAATCTATGCAAAACAAATTACATATTCTGCTACCTCATTATCCTAAACTAATGTCAACCTTGAACTCTCCTGGATAACAACCTTTAACTGTGTTAGGCAAATTAAGTAAGATAGCAGTGTATAGCTGACTTACCAAACAATAAATAATAGCCTATTTTATTTTGGTTGGGCTATGTGATTTAAAAAAGAAAAGGTTTAGAAACACCCCATAAAGCAGTTATTTTCTGCATTATACTGATGTTCTGAAATAAAGGTTTAGTCAGTACGTTTTCAGAAGAGGGAATGTAAGCAAGACTTCCACTTAAAGGTGACAGATTAAATACATTAATTTGGCTCCACTTACCCCCCAATTCAAATGTAATGAACATAATGTAATTTTTAATGCATAAACTTATAAGAACAAAAAGCACGGAAGGGATAAAAATAACAAAAGGAGCAACAGCAAAAATGATCCCAGGTGGAAAGCAGGACTAGTGACAGTTACTAGCTCATTATGTGTTTTCTAAGTGGGAATGAGCATTCTCCAATTCTTACGTTTCTTTCTATGAAAATGAGATATCTTGTTTTAAAATCTGCTCTTTGATACATGCCTTACTCCTTTTCAGAGAACTAAAGTGCTTTGCATCATTTCTCAATCAGGGCCCTTGGTGTCTCTTTCTCTCACCTGGACAAGTGTGAGTCCTGACCTTTTACAAGGTCTATATAGACACAGGAATCTTACAGAAGAATATACTCTAGCTTTGTAGAGAGGCACAAGTGATACTCTGTTCTTCTACTTGGTCACACTTTTGTCTTATTTCAGAACTTGGTTCAGATCCTGAGTGATCAACAGAAGTGCTATTTTATTTTGCCTTTTCAGTGACTTTATTTTTCATCATAAAAATGAATTTAATTATACTTGTAAAGTTAATTCTGTATTGTTTCTTCTTTATATTTTCTCTTGTGTACAGGAATAATAATAACTACTTTTACAGCTGTTAGATGTACCAGCGGTTTTAGGCACACACACATAATTTACTCTTCACAACTCTGTGAAATAGATGTTATTATTTCCCAGATTAGGAAGATAACATATAAAAAGTATAACTAACCATTCCTAGGTTACAGACCAAATAAATGATAAAATAGGGATTCACACTCAAGCAGCCTAATTTCAGAGTTCATGTTTTTAAATTTACTTTATATATCACATAAAGTTTTTACTAAAGTCTTCATTAAAATTGTATACAATATAAAATAAAACAAAATAATTTTTTTCAAACTACTGATGTTGTACTTACTTTTTATTAAAAGCCAAGAGTCCAAGTTAAGTGATTTTTCACAACATAAAGCAAGTTCAGAAAAGGACATTAAGTCTGTAATAATATATAGGAAGTAGTTTGCTTTCTATTTTATTAACTGTATTTTATGTGCACATAATAACTACCTTTATACAAATATATTAAAAAAGTAAAATAAATATATTAAAAACCTGTCAACAAATCACATGATTAACAATAAAGTCCCCTGAAGTACTGAACTACTTATTAATTATAACTGCAAGAGAGAAAGAGTGGGGGAATTGATTTCTGAATTAATATACTAATTAAAATTTATGAACTAGACTTCTGCTTCTGGCAATATCAAATAAAATAGCCAGACTTAACCTCCACCACAAACAAGTGGAGAATAGGGAAAAAAACACAAACAAAAGCAAACAAACAAAAATAGACCTTGGACAATTGACAGCACAGGCCTGGGATTCCCCAAAGTGAGAAAATAAGTAGTGTGAGAAATAAAATTGTCTAGAGACACATTATGAACCACAAGGCAGAGAAAGAGATCCCAAGTAGAGCACAGTAATATCACTGAGCTAAGCATAAAGAGATTGAAGTTCAGGAGCACTGAGGTAGTTGTAAGTTGTAAGGCATAGTTCGACATAGGAGGAACCTATATAGAAAAAGAGCAACAAAACCCTGAACAGGAATTGCACTGAGTCTTTGCAGAATACTAAACTGCATATGTGGACAATGCAATGAAAGTTTATGAGATTAGGAAAAATGACAGGATGATGGTAAACACTAGAAAATTCTCAGAGATTACATGGGGTGCAGAGATATGAAAGATCCAACCAACATTACTGGAGAATCAATTGTCATAACCTAGGACATTCCGTAAAGTTCCCAGAAGGTTAATATTTTAGTAGTAAAATAATTACAGTAGTAAGCCTAATATTTCTAGCCTAGAAATAAGACTACTAGTAGTAATAAGCCTAAATTTGCTCCAGCGTAAAACCTATTTTACCCTCAAATTAGCAATGCTTCAAAATAAGTCTTGAGAAAAACCAACCTGATATGTGAATCATTTAATTGCCTTCTAGAAAAAAAGTCAGCACTCTTTAAAGGAGGAAAATAAATTTTAGACATTCAGCAATGTAGTAGTTATACTGTCCTGCATCCAATTAAGAAAATTCCTAGACATGCCAAGAATCAGGAGAATGTGACTTATAAGCAGGAGAATAATAGTCAATAGAAGAACTAGAATTGGAAGAAATGATGAAAGTACCAAAGAAGGACTTTGTGTATTTGTGTGTTGTAGGACTCAAGAAACTAAAGGCAAATTAGAATGATGGAAAGTAGCTATAAGGGAGATATTATCGAAAAGAAGTTATAAGATGATATTAAAAGATTAACACACTTGAAGAATATCAGTAGGGTTTATCCAAAATAGAGTATAGAGACAAAAAATAGATTAGTGGTTACCAGTAGGGAGGAGAGGGAATAGTGGGAAGAGACTGCTAAAGGGTACTAAGTTGCTTTTGGTGTTGAAGAAAATGTTTTGAAATTAAGTAGTGGTAATATTTGCACAACTTTGTAGATACAGTTGACCCTTGAATAACACAGGTTGGAAATGTACAGGTTCATTTATATATGGATCTTTTTTCAATAGTAAATACTACAGTACCACACGGTCCATGGTTGGTTGGATCCGTGGATGCAGAGGAACCCTGGATACAGAGGACTGACTATAAATTATACGCAGATCAACCCCTCGTTGTTCAAGGGTCAACTGTATGCTAAAAACCGCTGGATTGTACATTTAAAAAGGGTGAATTTTATGGTATGTCAAATTATCTCAATAAAAAAGTAACCAAAAAAGACATTAAAAATACTACCTAACAAAACTCTTCTTGAACTTAGCCACAAAATCCTTAACGACATATTAGAAAATTAAATCCAGCAATACATAAATGTATTATTTCCCCATGAAAAGATAAGTTTATTTCCAAGAATGCAAGGTTGGTTTCACTTTTGAAAAGCAATCAATGCGATTTTCTTAGTAATCAGACTAAAAGCGCCAATCATACTGTCATCTCTGTGGAAACAGATAAGGCATCTGACAAGATGTAACACAAATTTGTCATAAAAATCTTCAGCAAATTAGGAATAGATGATGGAGTTGCATATTGTCCCTCCAAAATCATGTCTACCCTAAGCCTCAGAATGTGACCATATCTGGAAATAGGGTCTATATTGATATAATTAGTTGAGATATGGTCATACTAGATTAGGGAGGGCCCTAAATCCAAGTACTCGTGTCTTTATAAGAAGAGAAGGGGATACACAGTGACAACACACACGCAGGGGACAGCATTGTGTGAAGACGGAGGTAGACATAAAAGAGATGCATGAACCAGCCAAGGAAGAGCAAGAATTGTCTACAAGGGGCTTCCCTGGTGGTGCAGTGGTTAAGAATCTGCCTGCCAATGCAAGGGACATGGGTTCGAGCTCTGGTCTGGAAGATCGCACATGCCACGGAGCAACTAAGCCCTTGCGCCACAATTACTGAGTCTGTGCTCTAGAGCCCGTGGGCCACAACGAATGAAGCCCAAGTGCCTAGAGCCCGTGCTCTGCAACAAGAGAAGCCACCGCAATGAGGAGCCTGTGCACTGCCATGAAGAGTAGCTCCCGCTCGCTGCAACTAGAGAAAAGCCCGCACGCAGCAACGAAGACCCAATGCAGCCAAAAATAAATATATTAAATAAATAAATTTTTTAAAAAATAAAAAAAAGAATTGTCTACAACCACCAGAAGGCAGGAAAGAGTCAGCCATGAGATGATTTCTCCCTCAGCACCACACAGGGAGCCAACCTTATATTCATCTTGATTTTTTTTTTATGCTTATCCAGTTTCTTTTTTTTTTAGTAGTTTCTGCTTTATAACAAAGTGAATCAGTCATACATATACATCTGTTCCCACATCCCTTCCTTCATGCATCTCCCTCCCTCCCACCTTCCCCATCCCACCCCTCCAGGCGGTCACAAAGCACCGAGCTGATCTCCCTGTCCTCTGCGGCTGCTTCCCACTATCTATCTACCTTACGTTTGGTACTGTATATATGTCCATGCCTCTCTTTCGCTTTGTCACAGCTTAGCCTTCCCCCTCCCCATACCCTCAAGTCCATTCTCAAGTAGGTCTGTGTCTTTATTCCCGTTTTACCCCTAGGTTCTTCATGACATTTTTTTTTAATTCCATATATATGTGTTAGCATACAGTATTTGTCTTTCCCTTTCTGACTTACTTCACTCTGTATGACAGACTCTAGGTCTATCCACCTCATTATAAATAGCTCAGTTTCGTTTCTATTTATGGCTGAGTAATATTCCATTGTATATATGTGCCACATCTTCTTTATCCATTCATCCAATGATGGACACTTAGGTTGTTTCCATCTCCGGGCTATTGTGAATAGAGCTGCAATGAACATTTTGGTCCATGTCTCTTTTTGAATTATGGTTTTCTCAGGGTATATGCCTAGTAGTGGGATTGCTGGGTCATATGGTAGTTCTATTTTTAGTTTTTTAAGGAACCTCCATACTGTTCTCCATAGTGGCTGTACCAATTCACATTCCCACCAGCAGAGCAAGAGTGTTCCCTTTTCTCCACACCCTCTCCAGCATTTATTGTTTCTAGATTTCTTGATGATGGCCATTCTGACTGGTGTGAGATGATATCTCATTGTAGTTTTGATTTGCATTTCTCTAATGATTAATGATGTTGAGCATTCTTTCATGTGTTTGTTGGCAGTCTGTATATCTTCTTTGGAGAAATGCCTATTTAAGTCTTCTGCCCATTTTTGGATTGGGTTGTTTGTTTTTTTGCTATTGAGCTGCATGAGCTGCTTATAAATTTTGGAGATTACTCCTTTGTCAGTTGTTTCACTTGCAAATATCTTCTCCCATTCTGAGGGTTGTCTTTTGGTCTTGTTTATGGTTTCCTTTGCTGTGCAAAAGCTTTGAAGTTTCATTAGGTCCCATTTGTTTATCTTTGTTTTTATTTCCATTTCTCTAGGAGGTGGGTCCAAAAGGATCTTGCTGTGATTGATGTCATAGAGTGTTCTGCCTATGTTTTCCTCTAAGAGTTTGATAGTTTCTGGCCTTACATTTAGGTCTTTAATCCATTTGGAGCTTATTTTTGTGTATGGTGTTAGGGAATGATCTAATCTCATACTTTTACATGTCCCTGTCCAGTTTTCCCAGCACCAATTATTGAAGAGGCTGTCCTTTCTCCACTGTACATTCCTGCCTCTTTTATCAAAGATAAGTTGACCATATGTGCGTGGGTTTATCTCTGGGCTTTCTATCCTGTTCCATTGATCTATCTTTCTGTTTTTGTGCCAGTACCACACTGTCTTGATTACTGTAGCTTTGTAGTATAGTCTGAAGTCAGGGAGCCTGATTCCTCCAGCTCCATTTTTCGTTCTCAAGATTGCTTTGGCTATTCGGGGTCTTTTGTTTTTCCAAACAAATTGTGAAATTTTTTGTTCTAGTTCTGTGAAAAATGCCAGTGGTAGTTTGATAGGGATTGCATTGAATCTGTAGATTGCTTTGGGTAGTAGAGTCATTTTCACAATATTGATTCTTCCAATCCAGGAGCATGGTATATCTCTCCATCTATTTGTATCATCTTTAATTTCTTTCATCAGTGTCTTATAATTTTCTGCATACAGGTCTTTTGTCTCCTTAGGTAGGTTTATTCCTAGATATTTTATTCTTTTTGTTGCAATGGTAAATGGGAGTGTTTTCTTGATTTCATTTTCAGATTTTTCATCATTAGTGTACAGGAATGCCAGAGATTTCTGTGCATTAATTTTGTATCCTGCTACTTTACCAAATCCATTGATTAGCTCTAGTAGTTTTCTGGTAGCATCTTTAGGATTCTCTATGTATAGTATCATGTCATCTGCAAACAGTGACAGCTTTACTTCTTCTTTTCCAATTCGGATTCCTTTTAATTCCTTTTCTTCTCTGATTGCTGTGGCTAAAACTTCCAAAACTAACTTGAATAAGAGTGGTGAGAGTGGGCAGCCTGGTCTTGTTCCTGATCTTAGTGGAAATGGTTTCAGTTTTTCACCATTGAGGACAAGGTTGGCTGTGGGTTTGTCATATATGGCCTTTATTATGTTGAGGAAAGTTCCCTCTATGCCTACTTTCTGCAGGGTTTTTATCATAATTGGGTGTCGAATTTTGTCGAAAGCTTTCTCTGCATCTATTGAGATGATCATATGGTTTTTCTCCTTCAACTTGTTAATATGGTGTATCACGTTGATTGATTTGCATATATTGAAGAATCCTTGCATTCCTGGAATAAACCCCACTTGATCATGGTGTATGATCCTTTGAATGTGCTGTTGGATTCTGTTTGCTAGTATTTTGTTGAGGATTTTTGCATCTATGTTCATCAGTGAGATTGGCCTGTAGTTTTCTTTCTTTGTGACATCCTTGCCTGGTTTTGGTATCAAGATGATGGTGGCCTCGCAGAATGAGTTTGGGAGTATTCCTTCCTCTGATATTGTTTGGAAGAGTTTGAGAAGGATGGGTGTTAGTTCTTCTCTAAATGTTTGATAGAATTCACCTGTGAAGCCATCTGGTCCTGGGCTTTTGTTTGTTGGAAGATTTTTAATCACAGTTTCAATTTCAGTGCTTGTGATTGGTCTCTTCATATTTTCTATTTCTTCCTGATTCAGTCTTGGCAGGTTGTGCATTTCTAAGAATTTGTCCATTTCTTCCAGGTTGTCCATTTTATTGGCATAGAGTTGCTTGTAGTAATCTCTCATGATCTTTTGTATTTCTGCAGTGTCAGTTGTTACTTCTCCTTTTTCATTTCTAATTCTATTGATTTGAGTCTTCTCCCTTCTTTTCTTTTTTTTTTTTTTTTTGTTTTTTTTTTGTTTGTTTGTTTGTTTTTGTTTTTTTTTTTTCTTTTTGCGGTATGCGGGCCTCTCACTGTTGTGGCCTCTCCCGTTGCGGAGCACAGGCTCCGGATGCGCAGGCCCAGCGGCCATGGCTCACGGGCCCAGCCGCTCCGCGGCATATGGGATCCTCCCAGACCGGGGCACGAACCCGTATCCCCTGCATAGGCAGGCGGACTCTCAACCACTGCGCCACCAGGGAGGCCCCTCCCTTCTTTTCTTGAAGAGTCTGGCTAATGGTTTGTCAATTTTGTTTATCTTCTCAAAGAACCAGCTTTTAGTTTGGTTGATCTTTGCTATCGTTTCCTTCATTTCTTTTTCATTTATTTGTGATCTGATCTTTATGATTTCTTTCCTTTTGCTAACTTTGGGGGTCTTTTGTTCTTCTTGCTCTAATTGCTTTAGGTGCAGGGTCAGGTTGTTTACTCGAGATGTTTCCTGTTTCTTAAGGTGGGATTGTATTGCTATAAACTTCCCCCTTAGAACTGCTTTTGCTTCATCCCATAGGTTTTGGGTCGTCGTGTCTCCATTGTCATTTGTTTCTAGGTATTTTTTTATTTCCTCTTTGATTTCTTCAGTGATCACTTCGTTATTGAGTAGTGTATTGTTTAGCCTCCATGGGTTTCTATTTTTTACAGATCTTTTCCTGTAATTGATGTCTAGTCTCATAGCATCGTGGTCGGAAAAGATACTTGATACAATTTCAATTTTCTTAAATTTACCAAGGCTTGATTTGTGACCCAAGATATGATCTATCCTGGAGAATGTTTCATGAGCACTTGAGAAAAATGTGTATTCTGTTGTTTTTGGATGGAATGTCCTATAAATATCAACTAAGCCCATCTTGTTTAATGTATCATTTAAAGCTTGTGTTTCCTTATTTATTTTCATTTTGGATGATCTGTCCATTGGTGAAAGTGGGATGTTAAAGTCCCCTACTATGAGTGTGTTACTGTCGATTTCCCCTTTTATGGCTGTTAGTATTTGCCTTATGTATTGAGGTGCTCCTATGTTGGGTGCATAAATATTTACAATTGTTATATCTTCTTCTTGGATCGATCCCTTTATCGTTATGTAGTGTCCTTCTTTGTCTCTTCTAATAGTCTTTATTTTAAAGTCTATTTTGTCTCATATAAGAATTGCTACTCCAGCTTTCTTTTGATTTCCATTTGCGTGGAATATCTTTTTCCATCCCCTTACTTTCAATTTGTATGTGTCTCTAGGTCTGAAGTGGGTCTCTTGTAGACAGCATATATATGGGTCTTGTTTTTGTATCCATTCAGCCACTCTGTGTCTTTTGGTGGGAGCATTTAGTCCATTTACATTTAAGGTAATTATTGATATGTATGTTCCTATTCCCATTTCCTTAATTGCTTTGGGTTCGTTATTGTAGGTCTATTCCTTCTGTTGTGTTTCTTGCCTAGACAAGTTCCTTTAGCATTTGTTGTAAAGCTGGTTTGGTGGTGCTGAACTCTCTCAGCTTTTGCTTGTCTGTAAACGTTTTAATTTCTCCATCAAATCTGAATGAGATCCTTGCTGGGTAGAGTAATCTTGGTTGCAGGTTTCTCTCCTTCATCACTTTAATTATGTCCTGCCACTCCCTTCTAGCTTGTAGAGTTTCTGCTGAGAGATCAGCTGTTAACCTGATGGGGATTCCCTTGTGTGTTCTTTGTTGCTTTTCCCTTGCTGCTTTTAATATGATTTCTTTGTGTTTAATTTTTGACAGTTTGATTAATATGTGTCTTGGCGTATTTCTCCTTGGATTTATTCTGTATGGGACTCTCTGTGCCTCCTGGACTTGATTAACTATTTCCTTTCCCATATTAGGGAAGTTTTCAACTATAATCTCTTCAAATATTTTCTCAGTCCCTTTCTTTTTCTCTTCTTCTTCTGGAACCCCTATAATTCGAATGTTGGTGCGTTTAATGTTGTCCCAGAGGTCTCTGAGACTGTCCTCTGTTCTTTTCATTCTTTTTTCTTTATTTTGCTCTGCAGCAGTTATTTCCACTATTTTATCTTCCACCTCACTTATCCGTTCTTCTGCCTCAGGTATTCTGCTATTGATCCCATCTAGAGTATTTTTCATTTCATTTATTGTGTTGTTAATCGATGCTTGATTCATCCTTAGTTCTTCTAGGTCCTTGTTAACTGTTTCTTGCATTTTGTCTATTCTAGTTCCAAGATTTTGGATCTTGGAAATAGAATCTTGGATCAGCTTTACTATCATTATTCTGAATTCTTTTTCAGGTAGTCTGCCTATTACCTCTTCATTTGTTAGGTCTGGTAGGTTTTTATCTTGCTCCTTCACCTGCTGTGTGTTTTTCTGCCTTCTCATTTTGCTTACCTTACTGTGTTTGGGGTCTCCTTTTTGCAGGCTGCAGGTTCGTAGTTCCTGTTGTTTTTGGTGTCTGTCCCCAGTGGCTAAGGTTGTTTCAGTAGGTTGTGTAGGCTTCCTGGTGGGGGGGACTAATGCCTGTGTTCTGGTGGTTAAGGCTCGATCTTGTCTTTCTGGTGGACAGGTCCACGTCTGGTGATGTGTTTTGGGGTGCCTGTGGCCTTATTATGTTTTTAGGTAGCCTCTCTGCTAATGGGTGGGGTTGTGTTCCTGCCTTGCTAGTTGCTTGGCATAGGGTGACCAGCACTGTAGCTTGCTGGTCGTTGACTGAAGCTGGGTGCTGGTGTTGAGATGGAGATCTCTGGGAGATTTTAGCTGCTTGATATTATGTGGAGCTGGGAGGTCTCTTGTGGACCCGTGTCCTGAAGTTGGCTCTCCCACTTCAGAGGCACAGCACTGACTCCTGGCTGCAGCACCAAGAGCCTTTCATCCATCTGGCTCAGAATAACAGGGAGAAAAAGTAGAAAGAAAGAATTAGTAGAAGAAAGAAAGAGAGAGGGAAAGAAAGGAAGAAGGGAAGAAAGGAAGTAAGGAAGGAAGAAAGAGAGAAAGGAGGGAGGGAGGGAGGAAGGATGGAAAGAAAGAAAGGAGGGAGGGAGGGAGGAATGAAAGCAAAAGGAAGAGTGAATGGAAGAAGGGAGGGAGGGAGGGAGGAAGGAAAGAAAGAAAGAAAGACAGGAGGGAGGGAGGGAGGAAGGAAAGAAAAAGAAAGTGGGAAGAAGAACGGTGGGAGGGCGCGAGGGAGGAAAGAAAAAGAAAGAAGGAAAGGAGGAGCAGAGGGTGGGAGGGAGGAAGGGAAGGTAGGAAAAAAAGAAAGAGCAGGTAAAGTAAAATAGAATAAAGTATGAAATATAGTAGTGTTATTAAAATTAAAAAGTAATTATTGAAAAAAAAACGGACAGATAGAACCCTGGGACATATGGTGGAAGCAAAGCTATACAGAGAGAATCTTACACAGAAGATTACACATACACATTCACTAAAAGAGAGCAGGGGGAAAAATCCAGAATCTTGCTCTCCAAGTCCACCTCCTCAATTTGGGATAATTCGTTGTAAAAAGAGGAAAAGGGCGAGAAGTCTGAAATCTTGCTCTCTAAGTCCACCTCCTTAATTTGGGATAATTCGTTGTAAAAAGAGGAAAAGGGGGGAAAGTCTTAAATGTTGTCCTCAAATTCCACTTCCTACATTTGGGATGATTCGCTGTCCATTTATGCACTCCACAGACGCAGGGCACATCAAATGGACCGTGCAGCTTTAATCCGCTGCCTCTGAGGCTGCACAGAGAGATTTCCCTGTCTCTGCTCTCACAGCTCCCGGGTCTCAGCCTTGGACCTGGCCCCGCCTCTGCGTGTAGGTCGCCAGAGGGCGTCCGTTCTTCGCTCAGACAGGACGGGTTTAAAGGAGCCGCTGATTCGGGGGCTCTGGCTCGCTCAGGCAGAGGGGAGGGAGGGGCGCACAGTGTGGGGCGGGCCTGCGGCGGCAGAGGCTGGCATGACGTTGCAGCAGCCCGAGGCGCTCCGTGCGCTTTCCCGGGGAAACCGTCCCCGGGTCCCGGGACCCCGGCAGTGGCGGGGTGCACAGGCCCCCCGGAAGGCGGGGCGGACAGTGACCCGCGCTGGCACACAGGCCCGGCGGCGGCGGCGGCAGCAGCAGCCCCAGCGTCCCACGCCCGTCTCCGAGGTCCGCGCCTTTAGCCGTGGCTCGCGCCCGTCTCCGGTGCTTCCCCAAGCAGCCCTCTTAATGCCCTCTCCTCGCACACCAGGAAACAAAAGGGAAAAAAGTCTCTTGCCTCTTCGGCAGCTCCAGATCCTTTCCCCGGACTCCCTCTGGGCTAACCGTGGTGCACTAACCCCCTCAGGCTCTCTTCCTGCCGCCAGCCCCAGTCCTCTCCCTGCGCTCTGACTGAAAGCCGATACCCGAGCCTCAGCTCCCAGCCCCGCCCACCCCGGCGGCCAAGCAGACAAGCCTCTCGGGCTGGTGTGTGCCTGAGGGCACTGATCCTCTGTGCCAGAATCTCTCCGCTTTGCCCTCCACAACCCTGTTGCTGTGCTCTCCTCCGCTACTCCGAAGCTTTCCCCCTCCGCCACCTGCAGTCTCCGCCCGCGAAGGGGCTTGTAGTGTGTGGAAACCTTTCCTCCTTCACGGCTCCCTCCCACTGGTGCAGGTCCCGTCCCTATCCTATTGTCTCTGTTTATTCTTTTTTTCTTTTGCCCTACCCAGGTATGTGGGGAGTTTCTTGCCTTTTGGGAGGTCTGAGGTCTTCTGTCAGCGTTCAGTAGGTGTTCTGTAGGAGTTGTTCCACGTGTAGTTGAATTTCTGATGTATCTGTGGGGAGGAAGGTGATCTCCGCGTCTTACTCTTCCGCCATCTTCCCAAGCTCTATCTTGATTACTTCAAATTTTTGGCAATTATGAATAAAGCTGCTCTAAAAATCTGTGTGTAGGCTTTCATGTTTTGCATTTGGATAATTAACTACGAGTGTGACTGCTGGATTGTATGATAGGTAAGCCTATATTTAGCTTCATAAGAAATTTACAAAGTGCTTGTACCATTTTGCATTCCAACAGCAATTAACGAGCTTTCCTGTTGCTCTATACCTTCACCAATATTTGGTGTTTTCCATGTTTTGGAGTTTAGCCATTCTGATAAGTGCTTAGTGGTTTCTCGTGAAATGAAGTTTTCTTTTTTTTAATAAATTTATTTTATTTTTGGCTGCGATGGGTCTTTGTTGCTGCGCGCGGGCTTTAGTTGCGGTGAGCTCGGGCTACTCTTCATTGCGGTGCACGGGCTTCTCATTGCGGTGGCTTCTCTTGTTGCGGAGCTCGGGCTCTAGGCGCGCGGGCTTCAGTAGCTGTGGCACGTGAGCTCAGTAGGTGAGGCTCACAGGCCCTAGAGCGCAGGCTCAGTAGTTTTGGCGCACGAGCTTAGTTGCTCTGTGGCATGTGAGATCTTCCCAGGCCAGGGCTCGAACCCATGTCCCGTGCATTGGCAGGTGGATTCTTAACCACTGCGCCACCAGGGAAGCCCAGAAATGGAATTGTATTAATTCTTTTTTACTTTAATTTGGATGCAGACCCTATTTAATTATTTATTTATTTAGTAATGTAGCTACAGTCTAGTACCTGAAAACGTTTATCCTAGAACCAGATTGTCTAGATTCAAATTCTAACCCTACATTTTGCTCCTTGTGAGACATAGGCTAACTACTTAGCATGTGCTTCAGTAGCCTTATAGATAAGATGGAGATAATAATACCATCTACCTCACAGAATTGTTAAAATTCAGTTAGATTATCATGGAACATATAAATAACAATAAGAGTATCTGGCCTATAGTAAACTCTTTTACCTTTAATTGTATATAATAATTTCATTCTTTTATTTTATCAAGGGGAAGGAATTGAGAATGTACTTCCAAATATTGATAGAACTAGGGTAATTATTTTAATTTTAAATTAATTTAAAAAACTCAGTTACATAAAGATAGAATTCCTCTATTTCTGCATCATTACCATATTTAGCTTTCAGCACAGTATTTAAATTTCAATTCAGTAACTTCACAGTTGTACGTCTTTTTACAAACTTTCAATATTGAGAACAGTGGCCTGAAGAATTTTTAAGCTGTTTTTTTTTTTTTTTTTTGGTGGGAGGGAGAAGGATAAGTTTTAACCCCACTATTTTGTAATTTAGTTTGGTCATGACTCTGATTTGATGAAACTGAGATCAGTATGATAAATGAAATTGCAAAGTTCAAGACTTTGCTCCACTGTTTATTGTTAACTATTCAAATGAACCGAATTCTTAAAATTTCAGTTGTTTCCAGAACATGCCGCTTCTGAAGCATCTTAATCTCAATGTGTAAGCAGATTGTTATTGTTCATCTAATCCATCAACCATAACTGCATTGCCAGTGGTCTGGCCCTAGGAGGGCACAAAGTTCATAGACTTAATTATTACAAACAGTATGTCTTCTATTTTAATTTTCTAGTGGAGGGTAACTCTGGGTCAGTCATGCAAGGAACTGACTTAAGTTCCATGTCCTTGAAAAATGTTGCCACCTCAGTTTAAATTAATGGTCTAACAGCTTCGACCATTTGGGGAGCACTCTCAGTAGTCATATGTCCTAAATTTGACTACTTTCATATTAGCATTGTTAAGACATTATGGGAATTCCCTGGCAGTCCAGTGGTTAGGACTCCACGCTTTCACTACTGAGGACCTGCGTTCAATCCCTGGTTGGGGAACTAAGATCCCACAAGCCATGCAGTGTGCCAAAAAAAAAAAAAAAAAGACTTAATTAAACCCCAGAACACAGTCGTGCTTGTCATGGGCATCATGTTTAAGAGTTCTTCTGTCACATCAAAATTTTCTTTGACACCACCAAATGATAGATCTAATTGGGTGGTAATATATATACATATATGTAGCTGAGCTCTCTTCCACTGCAATAGAAACGCCATAAATGATTTAACTTTTTCATAGAATTTGTCCTGTGAATTCTCAGCCTTATCTTCATTACACTGAATAATGGTGTTTGCCTTTGATAATGCTATTTTTGGTTATGGAGTGTGGGGCATGATTTTTCTCCTGCATTCAAGAGATAATCCTTTATAAACTCTCCATTCCTAAAAAAAGTTTTAACGGAGAAAGGGTATTTTTCAATTCCTATGTGATTGGATTTTGCAGCATAATCATTTATTATACATTGAATATTAATGTTTTATAAATCTGGGGAATTTCCAACTCTGCTGAGAAATTCCACTGGAAAAAAGAAAAGAAAAAGAATAATAAACTAAAATGTCCCTGTACTACTCAGTGCTCCTTTCTTGGTAGTGGAAAACACATTTCTAAGAAAAGTGGAAACTTTAACAACTCAAATATCTTCAAGATAAATATTGCCCTAAAACTTGCCTTATCATAAAACCATACAAAAATTAGACAGATTTAAAAAAAGGGAGTCAGAATTTTTTATCTAATTGATCAGAGCCAAAGGGCCAGTGATTCTTTTTTAATATTGAAATAATATAAAAAATAAGGTGTGGTCCATAAGTCAAAGGGATTCCTTAAAAGATATTGTATTTATCATAACTAAATTTAAAAACTCGAGTTTGCAAACAATATTGAAAGCAGAGAGATTAAGAAAAATTACCAATTTTTGAAACCTTTTGGACATTTAAAAAAAATGATAACAAATGGTATTTTATTAAATTTTAATAAACTGTGTACAACATAGAAATACTTGCCATATACACCATTCTTGGACATTTTCTTACAATTGTAAATATTCAGAGCACTTTACTATATTCCACAACAGCATTTTTTAAGGTTTATTTTTCATAAAGGAACAACTGTGTAAAAGATCAAGCAGCATCAATTTTCTGTTTCATTGCCCTCCAAGGCAATCTGTGGAATTAAATAATTGCAATTTTGACCTCTACTGCAAATGATCAATCAGCTGAGGCTTCTACTAAAAGTCCTTAATATGACAAAGACAAAAGAAGAAGATACAATTGTCAGATGAAGTGGCCAGAGATTTACTGATCTTATTTTTTAAAGTCTTTATTTGCACAGTAACAAATATAAATATTTGATTATTTCATTAAGTTTATCCAGTGAGTATTTATTTATCAGCTAAGAGGCCCTAGGCACTAATCTAGCCATTTGGGATCTAGAAGTAAATAAAACATAAAGAGACCCCTTTACCTTATGGTACAAGAATTCTTTTGAGAAGACAGATATTTGTGGGGAAAAAAAAGTAAACATGTTGTGTGTTAGACTGTGATGAAAGTTAGGGGGACAAACATAAGTTAGGGTAACAGTCCCTGTGGTGAGATGTGGTGAGCTATTTTAATAGAATAATGTAGGGTGACTTCTCTAATAAAGCTACCTTTGAAAAGGCATTGGAAGAAATTAAATGAACAAGCCAAGGCTCCAGGATAAACTTGGCAGGCAGAGCAGATACCTAAAGCAAAGGTCCTGAACCTTCCTGCTGGTCCAGTGGTAAAGAATCTGCCTTCCAATTCAGGGGACACACGTTCGATCCCTGGTCGGGGAGCTAAGATCCCACACGCTGCGGGGCAACTAAGCCCACGCACCTCAAATACTGAGCTTGCGTGCTTCAACTAGAGAGCCTGAGGGCCGCAAACTACAGACCCCATGCACCCTGGTTCCCGTGAGCCACAACTAGAGAGAAGCCCACACTCCACAACGAAAAGATCACGCGTGCTGCAACTAGGACCTGACGCAGCCAAAAAAAATACGGGAACTAAATAAATAAATAAGTAAATAGACAAATAAATAAAGAGAAGACCTAAGATAGATAAATAAATAAATGAATAGAAGGCCTAAGATAGATAAAGAGAAGGCCTAAGATAGATAGATAAATAAATAAGTAAATAAGTAAAGAGAAGGCGTAAGATAGATAGGTGAATAAAGAGAAGGCCTAAGATAGATAGATAAATAAACAACTAAATAAATAGATTAAATCAATCAATCAATCAATAAACTAAAGGCCCCAAGGGGCATTGTGTGTGCCTGGAAGTGTGAGGAAGTCAATGTAGTGGATGAAGACAAAGTAAGGTGGTAGGCAGTGAAGTTGGAGGGGTCACCAAAAGGACAACTGGCAGTGACTTAATTTGCTGTGTGTGTATGTATTTACCTTGAACCAGGAACTCTGTGTTCAGGCCACACACAACTCTCCATCCCTAAGTGATACTTTAGAATTTTTTTTAATGAGGAAGAGGGAAGAGAAATAACAGGTGTGTATCTATTTCCGTGTGTGTGTGTTTATTCTTTCCTAAAAACAGTACTAAATTCTTTGATTTTATTATTTAAAAGAACTGTTAGGAATTTTTATTTCTATTTTACAGTTGAAGAAATGGTTCACAAATTCTGTTTTTTTCTGCTTCCTAAACATATCCTCTTGCTACCTGCCCAAACAGTCATTCTGGGATCCCAGGGTGGCCAACAAAAAGTGCTAATGTATGCCTTCAAAGAAACACAAGGCAGAAATGACTTGGAAGTTGGCCCCAGATTTATCTGGGTTTGAATTCTAGTACTGCTACTCGTTGGCTAGGTTAACACTTGTTAACATAGTCATGCAAATATCCCAGGCACTTATTAGTTTCATTTGCCTGTAAAATGAGTATAATAATATCATGTATGTAAAGATTAACATATATAAGGAAGCTAGCCTAGAATCCCCAGATGAAAATAATAAATATTAGTTCCCGTCTTCTCCCTTCCTTCAGTTAGGAGATGGAGATCAAGTGGGGATTCAACCTGGTTTGGGGAAATTGATGGACAGAAAGAAAGCATGCGCAGGACCTGCCTTGTGAGGCAAAGCTCACTTCCCAGTGGAGAGTGGAGGTGTGTGGTCTGATCCCTTGAAGAGTTCCTGGTTCAAGGCCTGAAAAGAACTGAAGGTAAGGAAAGGGTGAGAAAGAGGGAAAGGGAAGTAGCAGCTGTGTATCTATTAAAATAATTAACAGCTAACACTATTAAAATAATTCAGGGGAGGGCTTCCCTGGTGGCACAGTGGTTGAGAGTCCGCCTGCCGATGCAGGGGACACGGGTTCGTGCCCCGGTCCGGGATCCCACATGCTGCGGTGCGGCTGGGCCCATGAGCTATGGCCGCTGAGCCTGCGCGTCCGGAGCCTGTGCTCCGCAACGGGAGAGGCCACAACAGTGAGAGGCCCGCGTACCGCAAAATAAATAAATAAATAAAAATAATTCAGGGGAGATTTGAATTTAGAATTGGTAGAGGTGGAGGTGGGGATGGTGGTGATATTCTGACGGTTGAACTAGCAGATGTGAAATAGGAAGTGAAAGAAAGTGAGGGGTTAATCATGATTATCAGCTTTTTGCCAAAAAAAAACCCCCCAAAACTGTAAGGCGTCTGTGGGACTATGGAGTGAAGCAAATTGGGGCAGAGAAAGATCCCTTCTGTTGAGTAGACAACACAATTGAATATGACTCAAAAGTTTGAAGGAGAAGATTCAGGAACACAAACAAATTGGTATGTAAATCTGTGAGACCAAAAAAAAAAAAGAGAGAAACAAACAAAAAAAGCCGCATTAATTGCTTATACAATAAGATGAAATCATTTTTCATTTTATATTTACTCACTCAAATATTGTCCGAATTTAAGAAATGCTAAGGGTTTATCCATTTTGAAATTTTCCATTTAAAGAAAAAAATAATATTCTCACAGACATATTCATCAAGAATGAGATGACCAGAACTTGAGGAAAGTAAAAATAATAATAATGTTTTGTGAATTTTATGCAAGTGAACTTTCTCGAGATGCTTTTGACTATTAATTTCTCTTCCTATTTTCTCTGCCCTTAGATTTGTTTCATGAACCACTGCTGAGAATGAGCTTAATGAGTAGTTTATTGGAGTTGGAAGTCACAAGAAAAACATACCAGGAGAAAATAAGATTTATGAATATGTACATCATTGCACTCTAGATTATTTCACTTATTAGTCAATACAATCTATTATCATTATAAACTATAATAATAACTAAGGAAATTTAGATTCAAAGAGGTCATGTAAAATGTTTTAAGGTCTTGTCTTAGTTTGCTAGGGCTGCCATCACAAAATACCACAGACTAAGCTGTTCAAAAGACAGAACTCTTATTTTCTCTGGAGGCTGAAGTACAAGATTAAGTTGGTTTCTCCTGAGCCCTCTGTCCTTGGCTTGGAGAGGGCTGCCTTCTCACTGGGTTCTCTAATGGCTTTTTCTCTGTGCAGATACATCCCTAGTGATTCTTCCTCTTCTTATAAGGACACCAGTCACATTGCATTAGGGCCCACCCATATAACCTCATTGAATCTTAATTTTCTCTTTAAAGGCCCTATCGAGAAATACAGTCACATTGTAAGCTATTAGGAATTAAGACTTCAACAAAAAAATTTAGGAGGACAATATTAAGTTCATAACACTCACATGGCTATTAAAAAAATAAAACTGAGATTTTCATACTCTCAGACTCCAAAATCCACCCTCTTTCCAATATACTGTGCACTGTTTGACATTAGACCTAGGCCTGAGACTAAAGATAGAGGTAGGAACACAGAGCTGATAGGGAGCAGAGATCATTCGAAGAGGCTTATGTAGTGGAGTTATATAAATTTGGTACTTCAGTTATTGCTCACTCTACCTTGAGTCAAATTACCTGTATGCCATTTAGAGCTTTCTGGTTTATTTTTTAATTAATTAATTAATTTTTATCGAAGTATAGTTGATTTACAATGTTGTATTAGTTTTAGGTATACAGCAAAGTGATTCAGTTATACATACATATATACCTAATTTTTTTCAGATTCTTTTCCCTTATAAGTTATTAAAAATGATTGAGTATAGTTCTCTGTGGTATATAGTAGGGCCTTGTTAGTTGTATAATTTATATATGGTGGTGTGTATATTTTAATCCCCAACTCCTAATTTATTCCCTCCCTCTTTCCCCTTTGGTAACCATAAGTTTGTTTTCCATGTCTGTGGGTCTGTTTCTGTTTCATATATAAGTTCATTTGTATCTTCTTTTTTTTGATTCCACATATAAGCAATATCTTATACTTGTCTTTCTCTGTCTGGCTTCACTTAGTATGACAACCTCTAGGTCCATCCATGTTGCTCCAAAATACAGCTGGATTAAAATCTCAGCAAGGCTCTTCGTTCATCGCTTACCAAAGGTAGACTCCTTGACTTTTAATTTACAGTTCTTCATCTCTAACTGGGAAAATCCTGTTTACTTTTCAGAGCTATTGTGATGTGTAAATGAAGTGGTAGGCTGCAGCAGGGTAGCTTTTCAGTAAATGCTATCTCATCCTGTCACTAGAGATTCTGGAAATTTTTAACCCTTGGGTCAAGCGTCTCAGTGTCTTTCATGACTACAAATATACTTTGAGTGGCCCCAACACAAACTATCAAATAATAAGGTATCTTAAACATGTTACAAGTTTGTTTAATATAGTGTTTGAGATTGGAACAAAAGAACAGTTTCAATATGGAACCATCTGTAGAAGTGAAAGGAAGTTTGTGCCAAAAAGATTTCCTCTGGCTAAGCGATGAATGCTTTGATCTAGAAGTTGACTTAATATAAAATTGCCTAATTTGTATGCTGAGAGAGAGAGGAGGTACAGAGCACTGTTAGAGAAGCGTTAGATTTTCCTGAGTTTAGTGTTTTATCAATTGATGCAATTAATTGTTTCTAGTCTATGTGTGTATGTATATGCATTTTATGTATATATATATATGTTTCTAGTCTATGTATATATACACATATACATCATAAGACTATATATAAATACATATTTGTAGTATATATAAAATATATAAAAATATATGTAAGGAAATATAACATTTTCTTATTGAAAAGGGGGAAATTAGTAAAGAACAATTATTGTATAGTTAAACTTATGTAATATATGAGTATACCCTAGAAAAAAGATCAATTCATATTTGTCTGATATATACATATGTATAAGACAGTTATTACTTGTCCTATATAGAAAGAAAACTTACTACACTTGAGATAGTATTTAACATGTTTGGAATGACTCCAAAAATGATTTGAAATAACGTGACTATTAGATGAAAATTGCCCTTTGAACATATTACCTACTGTGTGTAATTGTTACTACTGTAAGAAACTTATCACTAGTATTATAAGCATCCTTAATTGTAAATTATTGTTTTAAACCCAATTTTACATAAGATAACGCATTGCAGTGCATGTTGGTGTCAGTCCTTCTGATTTCAGACAGATCTTGAGTGCAGATGGGGACTGAGGAATGAGTTGAGGAGAGAGAGCTGAGAGTTCAGAGAAACCAAGACTAGAATTCGTAGGTCAGAGGAACAGTGACAGGGCTGCACAGAGAGAGAATTCCAGATGGCAGCAGAGTGCTCCCCTCCAGCATTTGGCTAAGTGCTGATCAGGGCATGTGTCTGAGGTTAGGGAAAACCACCTCAAGGATTGGGTGTAACAAGGCATGGCATTCACACAAAGGCAGTCATAGTGCATGTTCTCACCCCACCTTCCCGACTGGAAAACCTCAAAGTTTACAGGGTGCTGTACACAGAAGGGTTTTGCCTCAGTAGTGGGAAAAAATTAGCCTACAACAAAACTGCAAAAGTTCCAAATAACAAATCTTATAAACCAGATCCAGAGGATCAAAACATTCCTAAGGAATTTTAATAAATCTCAAAATTAAGCATAAGAATGTTTATAGAAATAAATATATCTAACACTCACTATGTAAAATTCACAGTGTTAGAAAACCAATGAAAAGTTACCAAGGAAGTGTTAGAAGTAGTAAGCACTGATATTAAAACAATTATTATACCTGTACTGCCTATGTCCAAAAGGAAGTAGAAACAAAGAAGATAAAAAGTAATGCAAAACAGACTTTCAAATTTCTAGAGATGAAAATTACAATGTCCAAGATGAAAATAAATCGGATGTAATTAAAGACAAACTAAATATGGTCAAAAAAAGCTTAATGAACAATAAGCAAAGGGGTAAATAAACTGTACTATATTCATAAAAAGTAATAAAATGACAAAAAGGAATGAATTATTGACATACACAACATGAATAGATCTCACATATGCTGACAGAAAGCAGACAGACAAAAAGGGTATATATGGTGGGATTGAACATATACGAAGTTCTACAAAAATGCAAATTATTGCATGGTGACAACAGATTAGTTGTTGCCCGGGATTAGAGGGGTAGGTAGAGTTGGAAAGAATACATTAAAAAGACCACGAGGAAACTTTTTTGTCAACAGACCTGTTTATTATTTTGATTGTGGTGATAGTTTCATGGTTTTATACATACATCAAAACTCATCAAATTGCATACTATAATATGTGCATTTTATTATATAAACAACTTAATAAAGCTGTTTTCATATTAATTTACATGAAAGTATGAAAGAGCATGTAATGGATTTTCCTATCTCTTCAAACTTGTGTTTTAAAGACTTGAAATTATCACTGTAATGTTCAAAGGAGCAGTTTTACAGGGTTCACCACTGTAAAAATTTATATAACCTCATTTTTCTTCAAATTAAAAAAATAACATTGATTTAATGGCAACAATGAGATTTCATTTTTTATTATCTATAAAATTGCAACCACGTGTGGTAAAAAAAATCTCTCTGGGTCTCTTACGTATTTTCTGACCTTGAGAGTAGAGGCAGTGACTTCTAATTTTCCAGATTATCTTTTCAAAGACTCACCATTCAGTCTAAGAACTGAACATGACTCTTACCTTGATATCACTTGCATGACTCTGGTGACCTTTCCTCTCTTCTGATCCCCTCAGAGGTAACCACTATCTTCAGTTTTGCATTTAAAATTTGTTTGCTATGAATTTAAGCTTTACCAAATAAATTGAGAGAATTTATGGGTTATTTTTCTGTTTTTTTTGACATATCTCCTAGTGTTAAATATGCAAGAACAGTTAGGCAAACAACTAATAACAATGTCTGCATCATAGTGTGATATTTTCAGTTTTTAAAAATTCAATTGTGCCAAATTATTTTCTTGGGGCTTCCCTGGTGGCTCAGTGGTTGAGAGTCCGCCTGCCGATGCAGGGGACACGGGTTCGTGCCCCGGTCTGGGAAGATCCCGCGTGCCGCGGAGTGGCTGGGCCCGTGAGCCATGGCCGCTGAGCCTGCACGTCCGGAGCCTGTGCTCCGCAACGGGAGAGGCCACAACAGTGAGAGGCCCGCGTACCGCAATAAATACATAAATAAATAAATAAATAAAATAAAAAAGGCTCTGCTTTCCCCCATTTAAAAAAAAATATTTTCTTAATCTCTTGGATCACCATATTCACCCAACAGAACACTAATGTGTGTAACAGTTGCGCTACTTCCCTGCCATCTCTTAGTGAGATCTCTCTGTGCTTTCAATTGGTACGTTCCTTATCATTAGTGACACTAATCACTTTTTCATATGGTAATGATTCTTTAAATTTTTCCCCCTAAATCCCTGATTTTTTCCCCATATTTTTCTATTTTTAATTAAAAAAATTTATTGGAATATAGTTGCTTTACACTCTTGTGTTAGTTTCAGGTGTACAGCAAAGTGAATCAGCTATACCTATACATATATCCCCTCTATTTTGGATTTCCTTCCCATTTAGGTCACCACAGAGAACTGAGTAGAGTTCCCTGTGCTATACAGTAGGTTCTCATTAGTTATCTATTTTATACATAGTATCAATAGTATATGTATGTCAATCCCAATCTCCCAATTCGTCTCACTCCCTGCTTCTCCCTTGGTATCCATATATTTTTTCTCTATGTCTGTGTTTCTATTTCTCCTTTGCAAATAAGATCATCTATATCATTTTTTTAGATTCTACATACATGTGTTAGTATACAATATTTGTTTTTCTCTTTCTGACTTACTTCACTCTGTATGACACACTCTAGGTCCATCCACGTCTCTACAAATGACCCGTTTTCGTTCCACTTTACGGCTGAGTAATATTCTATTGTATATATGTACCACTTCTTCTTTATCCATTCCTCTGTTGATGGACACTTAGTTTGCTTCCGTGTCCTGGCTATTGTAAGTAGTGCTGCAGTGAACATTGGGGTGCATGCATCCTTTTGAATTATGGTTTTCTCTGGGTATATGCCCAATAGTGGGATTGTTGGGTAATATAGTAGTTCTATTTTTAGTTTTTTAGGAACCTCCATACTGTTCTCCATAGTGGCTGTATCAATTTACATTCCCACCAACAGTGCAAGAGGGATCCCTTTTCTCCACACCCTCTCCAGTATTTATTGTTTGTACATTTTGTGATGATGACCATTCTGACTAATGTGAGGTGATACCTCATTGTAGTTTTAATTTGCATTTCTCTAATGGGAAAATGAAATGTTTTATCTGGGCATTTTGTGTGTGTGTGTGTGTGTGGTATGCGGGTCTCTCACTGTTGTGGCCTCTCCTGTTGCAGAGCACAGGCTCCGGACGTGCAGGCTCAGTGGCCATGGCTCACGGGACCAGCCGCTCCGCGGCATGTGGGATCTTCCCAGACCAGGGCATGAACCCGTGTTCCCTGCATCGGCAGGCGGACTCTCAACCACTGCACCACCAGGGAAGCCCGCGGAAAAGCTTTGATGCCTAAAAATGTCTTCTCATCTACTAACTGATGGTTGGCACTCAACTCTCATCCTTTTATCTCGGAATCTCATCCCTTTAGCTTAAATCTTTTTTTCCCATTAAAATTCAAATACTGGTTGTGCTTTAAGATCGTAGTCATTTTTACCTCAGCCTGAATGATCCAAAAGCAAGTTTTGATGATGTGCAAGAGGGAAGAGAACTTGAGGGCATAAGTGTTCTGCAGAGGGTATTAGGGAATAGAGAAGACAGAGCAATAAATAGACTCACAGGGGAAACTCAGAAAGTGGAGCTTGATGAAACAAGCAAACATCACGGTTTTGCTAAGGTCTATTCTAATTAGTTGTTATTCGTGTGTAAAAGTTTGCCTAAAAAGCATAACCTATGAGTGATTTGTGCCCCTGCATATTACGGATGTATAATAAAATTCAAACAGTGCAAGGAACACACAGATGACCACATGGCCTCAGCCATGCTCCATTTTGTAGTCTGCCCACTTTGAGCATCAGAAAATGGATTGTAGAAATCTGGTTCATCTTATTTTAAACTTCTCATTCCCCAAATTTGAAATAGTATTTATTTAAAAACCAGGTTCTTCATAAAGATCGCAAAAACACTACAAAGTATTCATTGAAAAGAACCTAACATTTACTACTGTAGTACATTATGTACAATTTATTGACTATTTCTACTGAATATACATGTATGTATTACATAATCTAACATTTATATTAAGTATAACTATAATATGATTTTTTTTTAATTTATTTTATTTATTTATTTTTGGCTGTGTTGGGTCTTCGTTGCTGCATGCGGGCTTCCTCTAGTTGTAGCGAGCAAGGGCTACTCTTCGTTGCGGTGCGCGGGCCTCTCATTGCGGTGGCTTCTCCTGTTGCAGAGCACGGGCTCTAGGCACACGGGCTTCAGCAGTTGTGGCACGTGGGCTCAGTAGTTGTGGCTCGCGGGCTCTAGAGCGCAGGCTCAGCAGTTGTGGCGCACGGGCTTAGTTGCTCCGCGGCATGCGGGATCTTCCCGGACCAGGGCTCGAACCCGTGTCCCCTGCATCGGCAGGCGGACTCTCAACCACTGCGCCACCAGGGAAGCCCCTATAATATGATTCTTGTGTCAACCCTGACAAAGCTGGTGAAATCCTTTGCTACAAAAATATGTCTCTGCCTTATAGTTTTGTTTCAGTATTAGTTTCCACATTTGTCAGCAAGATACTTTTCATCCTACTAAACTAATAGGCCACTTAGTTGAATACTGGATAAAATACAAATGGCAGAGAATTCTCCATTTCTGTTTATAATTTTAAAAATTTCAACTAAAAGTGCAAAGCTTGTATCAATTTCTGTAGCTTGCTCTCTTCCTAAACCTACTTGCTTCTTCCATCACTATTTAAGTTTCTGGTTTTAAATAACTGTGACTCTCCTTTAATGTGTTCTCTGTTAAAGGCTTTCTCTCCCTTTAGAATTGTTAGTAGGAGAAGTGGTATTTTTGTGGGAAGAAAACTGCATCTTCTCTACTACCCAGCTGTCAGGACTATAGAGCTACATCCTCAGTTGTATAATCAGAAACCTGGCCTGGCATCAACTAGTGGGATTAATAACCACTTTTTCAATTCCTTGCAATTAAAATATTTACATCAACTTCTCTTTGTTTTAACAATAGCATATAGAACCCAGTGTGGGTGTAGCTCATGATTCTGCTTCTCTGACTCATGATCTTAGACTTCTTGCTTCCAACTTCCTAATGAATGTGCCCTTTAGCAATTGCTGGGGGCCAGGTTTGTTTACTGCTACTCCTTTCCATCAGTTCAATGCCACGAGGCATCTCTTGAATGCATTTCTTTGCTACAAAGTATTTCTCTCCCCTGCCCTCACCCCACTCTCAGGTTCTGTTGCTTATTTAAGATTTGCATCTGTAAAGAGTCCTTTGGGTTTGTTTCCTTGGTGGACTGGCTGTCTTCCAAGATTTTGTTGTTAATCTTGTCTGACATTTTAAAGATGACCTTTTGGTGTTTTTATAAAACTTCTCAAGAAAAGGAAAACAGAAGTGCTCATCTAACCCTCTTCTAAAGACTATGCAAAAAAGCCAGTTGTTTTAAAACATTATGGCTGGTGATATAAATGGCTGCAGCATATTATATCTACACCTGCATGTTTTTAACTTCCAGAAACTAAAAATCAGCTCTGCAACATGCAATCAGCCATGAAGAAAGAAACAAACAAAAACCCAGTATTGAAAATTTTCTGCCTGATACCTGAATGTATTGGTGAACAAGCCTGCTACTTCTAGTATTTACATAAAGACAGTAGTCAAATAACCAATGCAGTAAAACAAACAATTCTTCTGTGAGAAAAAAGAATGATGCTACTTAGAGTTGACGGACATGAACTTTAGGAATTTTAGAGCTGAAAATAATCTTGGAGGCCTCCTTTTATAGATGAGGAATATGAGGTCTATGGTGGTTAAGTGAATTGTCCAAGCCAGAGATGGGACTAGGGTCAAAGTTGAGGTCTTCTGCCAGGATGTTGAGCTTACTCTTTGAACTTGCTGGGTGTTTACATATTGCATCAACAGAGCCCATATGTACTGGATTTTCTTCCATTTGCTAATAGAAGCAAGTTAGTGCCTTTACAGGTATTGTAGTATAAAATCAGCCCATTCAGTCAAACTAGTCAAAAATTAGTCAATCTAGGAGTCCCAAAGAGACAATGCTTTGCAGGCTTTTTCTTTTCTTTTCTTTTCTTTTCTTTTTCCACTGGAAATGGGAATTAGATAGATAATGCATGTTTGTGTGTATGTATGTATATATATATATATATATATATATATATATATATATATATATATATACTTATATCTTGTTCAAATTTAAAAGAATACAATTTTTTATAGTCTATGTATGACATAAAAATAGAACGTCATTAATCAAATACATTTGCAGTATTTATTTTTGTAAGTAACTTCCTTTCTTTATGTATCTATACAGTTTTAAAGATAATGGGACAACACAGAAATATTATTCATTTTCAAGCTAACACTGATAAATAATGTTTTGTAAGTGCCCTAAATTATGTAAAGACTAAAAGTTCCATTGTTCTATCTATTCTATGGAAAGTGGTTGATGTTTATCTATGAAATAATGTATCAATCTCAGGAAACAATTCTTAGGTTAAAAAACTCATTTTCCCCGTGATGTCTTTTCACAAAGATTTAATTCAAAGAATTTGCCTTTGTAAGATCTCCATCACTTTTCACCATTGTTCCCATGCATGTTCCTGTTAAGAGTGCCTGATTCTGTTGCTAAGCAACCTTGCAGTCTTGTTGGGTCATGATGATGAACTAATAATTATTTAAAATGTGTCTGTTTGGATAGGGTCTTTTAAAGAATATCATGATACTTTTGTGTAAGAGGCTGGGTAAGAGGGTTCTTCATTTCAACTTACAGTTCGACAGGAATATAAGTGTTAGAATGATGTTTTCCAGGAGAGTTGGAAGAATGCCAAGAGTACACTAAAAAGCACTAGGTCTTACTTCCTCCCGGTATGCTTTTTTTCTAGAAAAGGGTAAAAGTCAGTCAGATGACAAGTCAAGAAATTTACCAAAGGACTTCAAAGAAATATGAGGAACATCAATATTCCTTTTATTGACTCGATTAAATTATTATATTTTTCCTTCTCATCCCAAATTCTTAAGAAAAATTGTCAAGCCATATTATGTTGAAAAATAAGTCCCATGTAAGCGAGACATGGGTATTTGAATTTTATCAGGCCTCCAGAGAAAACTAAATTGTTGATTAAATCCTCATCCTTCTTGCTCTTGTCCCAGACATCCCTCTCCAGTTCAGGAATATCCTCCTTTAAATAGCTTATTTAACCATATGGGACTGATGCCAGTAGCCTTAATATTTTCTGTACGGTATACTGCAATATATAAGGGGACTACCATCATATCTCTAGCATGTAGTGAGAGTTAGTAAATAGCATTCCCAGTGTGTATCTGGAAAAACAAAAAGGTTGTTCCTTTAAACCATCTTTTTTGGTGATAAAGCAAAGAATCAAAGGTATTTCATTACTAAAGAATCCGAGAACGTCCTAACTAAGAGAAGAGCACTTCTAATGTCATCTCAAAATCCATCCAATCCAGAAGCAGAGCTGATGGTGCTACCAAGAGACAGAGTCTCCTTGTGGTGACACCACCTTCAAAAGTTTTGCAAGGTACCCCCAAACATCACCAGTTTTCTTTACAACCTTGCTTGTCTCTAGTATTTAAAGACACATCTGATACTTATTGATTCTATTTATATTTTGAGGGTGATCCCTTCTTAGGGATATCATCTCATATGCAAAGTTAAAAGTATTGATCATTTTTCTCTCCTAAACTTAAACTATTATAATTTATGTTTAAGGCAGCCAAATTTAACAGCTTTGGGGCCATAAAGGTGAGTGTTTAAATCTTGGTTCACTGTTCTGTAGGTGGTATATGGCCACTCCAGGTATCAGTTTTCTTACTTATAAAATAGGGTTTGCAGTGCTTTCTTCACAGATAAAGGATTAAATTTGATATGCTAACATAGTGTCTGACATATAGTGTACATTAAACGTGAGCCCTCTTTCCTATCTCCACTGGGTGTGGCCAACTTCTAGTTTTCTAGGATTTACTAGAAAATTTCATACCTTCTAGGAATATATGGCTTCTGATCATATTCCCTTACCATCTTCATTTTACTAAACTAAAGGCTCTTAACTTTTTTGTAATCCCCACATTCTTATTTCCTATCTCAGCTACTTTTCTGTTAATTTTTTAGAATTCAGTTTATTTCAGCAGGCATTAATTGAGGTAAGGGGAATTACAGTAGGTCCTGTGGTTACAAATGTAAACAGGATCCCTGTTCTCAGGTACCTTACAGTCTAGTGTCAAGAGTAGTAAACAGACAAAAAATTGCAATTTGACCTGATAAATTCTGTGATATTGGTAAGCCTGTGACAACACAAGGGAAATATCTAAATCAGATTAGGGAGGATGGGAGATTAAAGGTAAAGGAGCTTGCCGTACTTGTAGGCTTTTCTCTAGAGTTGGCAAACATCTTTACCTGTGTTCAAGGTTTAGATTGACCAAGACAGCCTTCACATTCCTTTCAGCTTAATAAAACTTTAGACAGGTTTCTTCCTGACTTAGAGGCCCTTGACCTCCCCTTATTTAGAACATTTACTCTAAAAAACATGCAAATTCTTTTTTCACCCCTTTGACACGTAAATCTTCTTCTAGTAATCTTGCCAGATTTACAACCCAGGAATGTCTTCCTCATGGACATGGGAGCCATTTTTCGAAATGTAATCATCAAGAAAGATAGCACCGCATTCTCTGTGGGAGGGCAAGAGTCTAACTTCAATAAGTGCTGATTAGCAAACACAGATGGCCTAATCACATTAACCAGTCTCCTCCTAATGTCCTCCAGTACCAGTCCACTAGCTCACTCCAGAATTGATAAACTGTCCCACCTTTTGTTTCAGCAGAGTTTAGTCCAATCTCTCTCTCCAGTTGCAATCGTTTTCAATAAACTTTCCCTTGCCTGTTTAAGTCTGTCCTTGGACAGGATGCATCCAGGTTTTGTACAAGGGGGAAAAACTGATTTTTGCCCAATAATCTACTCACTGATGCCTGGCACTTGGTCAACTTTTGTAATTGCTGATTAAAATAAGTCCATCATGTCAATGTCTAGGGGGAAATGTTTTCAATGGCTCTAAACACTTTGAGCAGTGATAAATGAAATCTCTGAGTTCACCATCTTCTAACTGGAACTAGAATTATTTTTCCAAAAATATGTTTCTTTACACTTATGCACAAAATGAGCCTCTGCCTCAAAGAGACTGTGAGTAGGCTCAAGTATCCACTCGTCCTAATAGCTTTATACTCGTTCTTTTGGTATTTCAATTATCTCAAGTGTTCAGAATCATGAATAAAGTTGGGAGCAATTCATGATGATGTTAATCAACTATAAATTGCTCAACAAGGGCTCCCCTTATTATACTCTCCATGAAGCTCCCTAGAGGATCAGCTCAGGTACTGGCCTCATGCACAGTCTACATTGAGAGGATTTCCAATAATTGATGGTTTTAGCCAAAATTTTGAATTCTAAAAATGGATGGAAATTTGGAAATTCTAAATCAATCATAGCAAATTACAAATTATCATCAAGAAAGACTGCATAATAAAAATGTCTAAAGGTTACTGTAGAAATTAAGCTTAAATTCAAATTTAATTCTAAGGTAAATAAAAACATGTACTCCATTTTCTTTTTTTCATTATAAAATTTATAAAACCAGAATTTTCCTTCTAATGTGCGCATTGGGTGTACTTGCTTTTTCTTTCCAAAAAAAGTTTCACTAACTTAAGGACATATACAACATATGGCACCTTAGAATTAAGGAAATATGGGAGAATGATTTTGATTACCTCCTCATGCTACATGAAAATTCATTACTTCAAACTTTCTTGAACAATTTTTTAAAAGATGCCAGTTATCTAACTCATACAAACACCCATATACATATGTACAACTTTCTTGTTGGGGAACAGACTTATATTAGTGTAAATAAGTGGTCATTAAAGTTAATGGGTTCATTTTATATAGTTATAATTTAAGATATAGTAGAAATTGGTTTGAACATGATATATACCTTTTTTAAATATATTAGAGACTTATAGAACCACCTCACAGTGACTGTATTTGTCCATTATGAGGTTTAGAATATACTTTACTACTTAAATGAGTTGAGTATGATATTTTATCATTATACCTTTGCTTTTATCATATATTGTGGATGTAGAGTCTTTGGTCAGAAACACCCTCTATATTATAAAAACATCATTATAGAAAAATGCAGTATTCTTTTAATATATAATTTAACATGAAACTAGGACAGATTTTCAGCAGAAGAAGGGAGCTGCATATATTTGGCTTTTACTGGCAGGCCTGTTTCTGCCCAGTAATTACCCAGTCTTTACATACATGTTACAGTTCAGTGCTTTTAAGGAAATCCAGCTTTCTTTGCTCTCTGATCTTTTCTTCTCACAAAATACTTAGCAAACACATAGCTATTAGCTCCATAGGAAGTGGTTGTATATATCAGGTATTTTTCACAAGCCCACTTAACCAAGGTACCAAGTAATTTGACTAGAATCCAAACCAAATCAGTTGAAGAGCTAAGTGTGCAAAAAATCCTGTAACACACTAGATTCCAATGAGCCACAGTTTTATTAACACTGCATCACTTAGCAAACTCAGATGGGGTCTTTGGGTCTTTATGTTGAGTTTCTTTAATTGGCAAATGCTTAAGAGCACACTTTATTGATTGATTGATTGATTTATTAAAGAATCATCTTTTTTAAAAAATTTATTTATTTTGGGCTGTGTTGGGTCTTCATTGCTGCACGTGGACTTTCTCTAGTTGCGGGGAGTGGGGGCTACTGTTCGTTGTGGCGCGCGGGCTTCTCATTGCGGTGCCTTCTCTTGTTGCAGAGCACAGGCTCTAGGCACGTGGGCTTCAGTAGTTGTGGCACACGGGCTCAGTAGTTGTGGTGCATGGGCTTAGTTGCTCCACGGCATGTGGGATCCTCCCGGACCAGGGCTCGAACCTGTGTCCCCCGCATTGACAGGTGGATTCTTTTCTTTTTTTTTTTTTTTTTGCTATACGCGGGCCTCTCACTGCTGTGGCCTCTCCCGTTGTGGAGCACAGGCTCCGGACGCGCAGGCTCAGCAGCCATGGCTCACGGGCCCAGCCGCTCCCCGGCATGTGGGATCTTCCCGGACCGGGGCACGAACCCGTGTCCCCTGCATCGGCAGGCGGACTCTCAACCACTGTGCCACCAGGGAAGCCCCGACAGGTGGATTCTTAACCACTGCGCCACCAGGGAAGTCCCTAAGAGCCCACTTTAAATGCAGTTACACAATGACATCCTGATAAGAAATGCTATAGGAATATAGGCATAGAAAAAAAATTATCATCACTCACATATGCCCTGAGCATTTTCTGCTGAAGAGAGAATCTGAACTCCATAATGAGGGTACTAATACATTACATGCTTCTGATAGTAAGTTCTTATCACTTGAGAAATATCATTAAACATTATATCTCTGCAGCTTAATCCTTCTTAACCTGAAATATACCTTTAGAAATAATATTTTAACAGTTTGAGAAAATTCAGCTATTACATAGCTATTTATCTAAATATTTACGTGAGATAATTATGAAGGCATTCTATTAATAATTTTGTGAAGACATTGTAATAACAATTTCGTCTTAGAATTTTAGAAAAAAAATAAACCAATAAAAAGGTACTTCTTCTGGTTCAAACTGTACAAATGAAAATTCTGAAGCTAAGTAAATTGGGCAAAGTATGTTGCTGTTTCATAAGTTAATGAAAGTAAATTTATTTATTAAATTTTTATTTATTTATAGTTTCATGGGTTTATAACACATAAGGTTCATGTGTATAATATTATATTTTGAGATTTATATAAACTACAGTGTGCTCACCACCAAAAGGTTAGTTGTCAACTGTCATCATATTGTTGACCCCCTTTACCCATCTTGCCCTCCCTCCACCCCCTTCTCCTCTGCTAACCACTACTCTGTTCTCTGTATCTATTTGTTTCAGTTTGGTTTCTTCATTCATTTTGTTTTGCTTGTTTTTATATGCCACATATGAGTTAAATCATATGGTATTGGTCTTTCTCCATCTGGTTTATTTCACTTAACATAATACCCACAAGGTCCATCCATGTTGTCCCAAATGCCAAGATTTCATCTTTTTATGGCTATTATTCCATTGTAAGTGTGTGTGTATCTTCTTTATCCATTCATCCATCAGTGAACACTTAGGTTGTCTCCACATCTTGTCTATTCTAAATAATGCTGTGATGAACACAGGGGTGCATATATCTTTTCAGATTAGTGTTTTTGTATTCCTTGGATAAACACCCACAAGTGGAATAGCTACATCATATGATAGTTCTAGTCTTAACTTTTTGAGGAATCTCCATGTGATTTACCATAGTGGCTGCACTAATTTACATTCCCACCAAAAGTGCACAAGGGTTCCCTTTTCTTCACTTCCTCTCCAGCACTTATTTCTTGTCTTTTTGATAATAGCCATTCTAATGGGTGTGAAGTGATATCTCCCTGTGGTTTTGATTTACATTTCCCTGATAATTAGTGATGTTGAACATTTTTCACATGCTTGTTGGCCATCTATATACCTTCTTTGGAAAAATATCTATTCAGTTTCTCTGCTCGTTTTTTAATTGGATTGTTAGCTTTTTTGTTGTTGAGTTGCTTGAATTCTTTATCTATTTTGGATATTAGATACATGATTTGCAAATATCTTCTCCCATGTGGTAGGTTTTCATTTTGTTGATGTTTCCTTTGTTGTACAGAAGCTTTTTAGTTTGATAATAGTCCCATTTGTTTAGTTACGCTTTTGTCTCCTTGCCTGAGGAGGCATCTGCAGAAAGATATTGCTAAAACCAAAGTCAAAGCGAATACTGCCTATGTTTTCTTCTAGGAGTTTTATTGTTTCAGATCTTACATTGGAGTCTCTAATCCATTTTGAGTTGATATCTATGTATGGTATAAGATAGTGGTCTAGTCTCATTCTTTTGCGTGTGGCTATCCAGAAAAACTAAATTTAGATGCTCTCCATCCTTTCATCAAATTGTCAACCCATTCAGATTAATCTGCAAAACTGCATCAAGAGGTTTGAAGGTAGAGAACTTTTTTACTGTCTAGCTGATTTTTAAGAGTGATTCGGGCAGAGTTATAAATCAAATTACTGCAAAAAACGTTCTGGCTAGTCCATGTCAGTCACTTTCCTAAATTTCAAGGTTATTGACTGCTCAACTTATCTTATGACTTTAAATTTGAAAGCCTCAAATTAGCAACAAGTTCTCATAGGATTCAAAGCAGTAGGGGTTTTACAGAATGATTCTGTTAAATTAATCTTTTCCTCATTTGAAACGTAGATGATTAAGATACATATTAATTTATTCAGAAAAGTCATACATTTTTTCAATGGAAAAAGTCTTCCCTTCTGTGCTCCCTAGGGCTATTTGTGTGCAAAATTTAACAAATATTGGTTCAACTCTTTTTTTTTTCTGATTCAAAACTTCAGCATGAGTGATGATTAGTTGGATGGCTAACGAGACAGTAATCTCCTCAAACATCTTTTAACCCACTGGTACATTCTACATGAAGCAGCAGCTCAGTAACTGTTGAATGAACGAGTGGACAGATCCCACTTACCCAGAAGACTGAATTCTTCTTTAAGAATCTGAGGTTTAATTTTGTGGTCAAATGTTTAGAAATGGAAATAGAACTCAAAGTTCCACTTGACTTATAACGTGACTTCTGTCCTCAGCAGATGGTTAAAAAGGTTAGTTCTACCAGTGGCTTCAGAAAACATACAGAAGGTGTTAGCAGAACCATGATATTTACGGTATATATTTGATTGTTTCAAGAACTGAGTGAACAGGTAGTACTTGTAAGGGCAATCAGGTGCCAGTTTCAATGGTCAGGCCTGAACTGCAGGGGTTCCACACTCAGCCCTGCTCCTTGTTAATTCTGGCTTCACTCATTATGCTTCCTGATGCTGCCACACAGCTCCTTATTTTGAGGTAACAGGTGATCTGACTATGCTTTTTTTGTTTGTTTGTTTTTCTAACGTTACACAGAAAGCTAGAGTCAAAAATTTGTGTGTAGTCTGAGAATGATACTTTGGATATATTGCTATTTATGATAAGCCCAGATTTACATGTTTACCTCGAACTGGAAAAAAATTGCTAACTAGAATTTCCCCCGTAAAAGTAATTACTGACAATGTCTTCCTCCTGAACCACATGGACCTATATCAAGGCTGCTTATCTGTGCAAGATACCAAAGTTGTTACCACAGGACTATGCTATCAGAAGCAGATTTTCTGCCAGTGGGCTGGGCCAGCTTTTGCAAACTACAGGAAACCTGGGTTCCTAAAATAACCTAAGGGACACTCCTGATCTAAACTCAAACAGAATGGGGTTAATACATAAATCCTTGCAGGAAGTTTGGACACTGAAAAGATCTGTCACTGAGGATGGCGATTCAGCTTAACAAATGAGGCAATGAGACTGATGGAATACGCCCTTTCCAAAGAAGTTACAATGATTTCCGTTGATACTATCAGTATTTCCACAGTCCTCTGTTTCCAGGAGGTTATATATAGTATCACAGAAGAACCCTGAGAACAGATAATCAAGCCTTTATAAAGAATCAGAGAAATATATTAAATGCCTCTTAACAAGGAGAATTGAACTTTTTTACTAACAATAACCATTATCATTATAGAATTATTATATTGTTCTTAATATTTTATTATTAAATAAATATTATCTGCAGGGAAGGCAGATTGGCATCACATAAGTGTTACGTCACTGAAAACTAATCAATACACACACAAAATAATGTGCTAAGGCTACACTAGGGAGTCTCACTTCTGATCTCAAGGTTATGCCAGTTTATCCCAATTTCTCAACAAAACTCTTTATCAAACTTATTGTATCTTATCCCGCACTATATCGGAACTGTTTTAAAAAGGATCTTGTTAGTCATTTTCCTTAAAAAAAAAAAAGAGAAATCCAAGTCATGCCTTTTCTATGAAATCTTTGGAGGTTGCTATGACAATGTTATTTGTAGCTCAGCCCACAATTCATATTCTTCAGCTTTTACCCAAAGTAACCTGGTTCTGCTTGCTAGGTATCATCTTCTAAGACTCCAAGAGATATTGCCAAAGCTTTCTCCAGAGACTAGGATTGGAAAAATGACAGCATTATTAAATGCTGAACTTTACAAAAATCATTTCTATTTTGAGCACCCTAACATAGTTATCGTCATTTTGCATAATCCTTTTTTTTTAAACAAGGATGTACATTTTTACATGGTTGCAATTACAGCAAACACAGGGTTTTGTGTTATTCCTTCACCATTTCCAATAACGAAAGCATTTTTCATATATTACAATTGGGGGATTATTTTAATGTTAAAGAATACATGATATTTAATGGATACAATATATATTTAATTTAATCAGATTCCTATTACTAGCTATTTGTCTTCATTTTTTCCTTATTACAGATAGATTCACAAATAATATTATTATGAATATTTTTTTCCTCTACAGAATTGTTTCTTTGAATGAGACAGGGGTTATGGTTTGTTTGGCTTGTATCAACAGTATTTATAAAAGTGTAAATCTGAATGTGTTTAGGTGAGGCAAGTACAGTAACCTGTATTCCCATTGCCTTCCCCCAGGCCAACATTGTACATTTAGATTACCTGCTTGACCCTGAAAGCATTTGAATTTTTGACTCCTGGATTACTGGGTCAAAGGCATAAGTATCTTTATGACTTTCAATAACAATGATCATTTAACTCTTCTAAACCAGTTATACATGTATTTCAATGTCACCAACTTTCATTTATTTGAGTACTTTCCAAACGTTAGGTGCTGTATAGGCATTGGGGACACAATGAGCAAGTAAGACAATGAACAGGGAGTTACAATGCAGTCTGAATTAATAGAACTTAGAATAGGGTACTAAGGGAACCCACAAGAGAAGCAGAAACAAGTCTTCTCCAAATCGGGTCATTACATGGGGAAGTGGTAGCAAGTAGAAGAACGGAGGAAGGAGAGAAGTCCAGGCAAAGAGAGCACCACATGCAATGGCCTGGAAAACATAAAGCAAGCATATTTTAAGTATTATGAGAATGGAGAGGGTGAGGTTAGTGTTGAAAGACATGAATATATATGAAAAAGCATATATATATATATGATTTTATAATGTAGTCATCATTAGGTATCATTTAATAATTTTTTGTCAAATTTACTAACTATATAAGCATGTTATACATGTAAAGTAGATTTAGTATGCATCGCATCTAAGAAAATCCAATTCCTGACATAATCAGCAGAATGAAAAGTGACACAGAGATTAGAAAACTCCCCAGCACTTGAGAGAAGAGAGGTTTGTGCAGTTTGATGGCAGCACAGGCCCATGTGTAGGAGAAGGGGAGGTGATGGAGCAGCAGGGATAGGTTAGAACAGTTGGAGTGCCTGGAGGGCCAGGCCAAGGAGTTCACTTTGTATTAACTCAATGGTCAATGAAATTACATAGCCATTTTAGAGGAAACAAAATTATAATTAAAACTGTAGAGGAAACACTCATTCCTTTCACTAAAGCAAAATGCAGAACATCCTGGTGTCAGCACTGGAAAACAATCTCCAGGTAATTGAAGCAGGAAAACCACATCCATTTAGGGGTTCTCTCATTTTCATTATGACTGCTACCACCATAGCAGCCTCTAGGCTTCCATTCTAACACTTTTGTCCAGGTATGGAGCAATCAAAAACATCTTGCTTTGTTTCACTTTAGTACAAATGATATAGAAAAGACATCAAAAGAATTTATTAAGTGATAAGAGAGAATAACTGGGAAACAAAGCGTGTGTATGAAATATATAAACAGTCTAGTTTACAAAGAACTACTTTATTCTTTATAGAACACTGTTAGCCCATAGTCCATGTTATTCTACATTGGACACCAAGTATCTGTTAACCCTATGAAATAATATGTAAGACATTATGTGCACTTATATAGTCTTTGTATACAGGATGTGATGGAAGAGGACCTCTACCAATAGATAGAAAAGAAGTTCTTGTAATTGTGTGTTATGCAAGCCCAAAGCGGATGGGGTAATTTGCCAGAAATAATACTATAAGGGATATAAGTAATTTGGTCCAAGTACTCCACTCTCTGGGTTGCATTATTCAAGAGTAAATTTTAGAATGTCTGGAAGCAGAGGTCTTACCCAGTGTTCGAGACATATGAGGTCTCTGAGAATTTCTCTGAAATCACACTGAACATCTTGTGTACATGTATGTGTGTGTGTATATCTCCTGGGAAGTCTTTAAAAGGCTCATAAGCTCTTTTATGGCACTTCTTCAATTCACTTCTGTGCTGGACCTCCCCATTTATGAAAGCAGAAGTTTCAGCCTCTGAGACTTTGGGCACAAGTCAGCAGGTGGTGACAGCTTTCTCTTCCAACACTGCATCTTTTAAGCATTCTTAAGAAAGCAAGCAGCCATCAGTTATGAACATCATTCAGGTGACGTTCTGTATGTATGAACTGTATTTGAGATTAAAAGACGGGGAAGAGATGGGAAGTGAGTAGACATGAGACTATTATAGGGCTCAGGAGAAAAGTGGCAGAATCTAATTACGATGGGATGAGTGGGAATACAGAAATGAGGATGGGCAGAGGATGCACATCTTGGTATTTGGTATATACCGCAGGGTTTTTTTCACCAAGTTGTCATTCTGTGTTTGGAAAACAAAACTGGGGGGAAAATGAAATCAAAGAGTAAGTCAGTGCTTGGCATATAATAGGAATGTAATAAATTTTGGAAAGACTCACACTACCATGGTGAAACTTTTAGTACTAAACATATATTTAGTATTAAACATATATTCATTTGCAGAACAGACAGAAGTTGGACTTTTATATTACTAATGCTTACAATACTTCAACTTCTGGTCATCTTATACAAGTTCATTAGACCACTGATCGTTGTTGCAATGGAGTTCTGAAAGTTTAATTTTGAGATGTGAATGAGAAATGAGGTCATGGCATAGATGAAGACAGGCAATGAAACTATAAAACTGGTAAGCTTGGTCTATGAGAACCTATATGAGCAAAGAATCTGAAAAAGAATAGATATATGGATATGTATAACTGAATCACTTTGCTGTACACCTAAAACTAACACACTGTAAATCAACTATACTTCAATAAAATTAATTTTTTAAAAAAATTAATTAGTTAAAATTAAAAAACATTAAGCTTGGTGAAGTGTAGTTGACCTCATTCAGGAAAGTAGAAGTAGGCACTGGTTCTGGAGGATACAGGAGTGGTTTGAATAGAGAGAGGGCCAACTTTACTTCCTAACAGTAAGTTAAAATTAGGGGAATACAGAGATTATAGAATAATAATCAGAAAGTGGCCTAAATGTAAGAAGCAGGCTGGCTCTTTTTATACTAGAGAAAGAGAAAGCTAAATTTGTGGTGGAGATGGTAGGGGAATCATTTGAAACAATCCAGATTTCAATTGAAGTGAAGAGGTCAGAAAATATTAAGGATAAATAAAGCTTAGTTTATTCATTAGGAACATGGAAATTAGGAACATGGAAGTTAGAGTTAGTAAAAACCAGTCTCAAAATGATAATTCTCTAATTTGATAATTCTGAACTAATCAAAAAAATATGAACTATAGTGCACATTAAGTCAATGTTGAGGAAAATGATGTATTTATTTGAGTACAATTCAGTTGTTATTTTACAATGCTTTAACAAAAGTACACACTAAATACATAGAATTTATATATACTATAGTATAAGTATACTTTTTAGCATAGAAAATTACAAAATTATCTAATCACTTAAAAGAAAATAGCATTATCCTTCTCACAAAGTTCTGAAATTAAAGAAAAAAAATTATGAAGATATAAACTATTCACTGAAGTTTCTGAAATAATCAGAAAGCTTGAATCAAAGAGAGATTGCATTTAAGGAGGATGTGTTATTGTTTAATTCAATGGTTAAAGAAACAGAAAAATTAAATGGGAACACTTTTCTCTGAAACTTTCCCCTCGGGCAGCTGGTATAAATAAGGGAGCTAGTATGGACCCTCCATTTCCCTTGAACAGGTGTTAACTTCTTCCTGTTTAGAGGGTTTCACTTCATGGTTAAGAGCATGGCCTCTGGGCTCAAATCTTTTGTGCCTGAATCCTAGACATGTCACTTGTTAAGTGTGCAACTTTTGGCAAGTTTCTTACTTTCGCTAAGCCTCAATATTTAACTGTGTAATGTGGATAATATTTGTGAGGGTTAAATGCCACTGACAAACGGTAACTGGTATACGTTTAAGCGCTCAATAAATTTGTCTATCAGGAGGAGTCTGGACATAGAGGGAGATGGTAGATAGATTCAGAAGGGAAATGGGAGAATTCCTTTAGAGTGAACAGTTTCGAGGAAGATGACAACTGAAAGGGGGGTCCTCCTTCCCATTCAGCTGCTAGAAAAAGAGGTGTGTTTAACAGAACAGAGAAAACAGGCTGAAAACTGGTGGCCCTGTGGGCACTGGAGGAGGGGAAGCATGTTAGAAGTGTTTCACACACAGACCGGAGAAGCTAAATACTACACATCCAACAGAGCTGCGGATATCTATTTCAGTATGTCTGTGGGTCTATCTGTACAATGTTTATCTTGAAAAGTCAGCAAGCGCTGTGAAGATAGAGCTCCAACCCTCTCTGACACTTGTTTAGGGGAGGGGCGGCAGCAGAGAAATCTCAGGGTGGAAGACAACCTACAAATACCTGCAGGGACATACATGACTACTTTCCACTTTCCTCCTGGTATCAGAAGGCAAACACGCTAGCACCTCTGTCTTGGACTTCCCAGCCTCCAGAACTGGGAGCAATAATTGCTGTTGTTATAATCTACCCAGTTGGTGGTATTTTGTTATAGCAACATGATTGGAGTAAGATAGCATGCTTCTACCCTAGAGGAATAATTCCTAGACTAATTACCTAGTAAAAGTTGTGCATTACCTCAACATACACCAAGTGATGCTGGATGAGGTAAAATCCAGAAACAAGGTTGCTGAAGAGTTCTCTCATGATCGACTCTCACATACTATCACATACCTCAGAGATACTACATATTTACTTGTGTTAGGAGCTTCACATGGCAGTGGTTTTCTTCATGGCAGTGTGAACACCAGCATCACTGCTACTTGCTACTCCTAAAGGAGCTCGAATGCCTCACTCCTCTTCCTTGGGAGCTATTCCAGTTTTCACTTGGCTGATCTTCAAGCTACTTATCATAAGTGTCCATTCTCTTGATTTTCAGGAACACTCATTACTATTATATCCCTCAGGGCAATTTTAGAAGTTTAAAGCAATGAAGAGCAGCTTCTTACAATAAGAAAAAAGAATAAGGTGGGTTGTTGTTCATTTATTGATCATTTATGAGTAGCTGTCATATGCCAGGCATTGGGGCATCGTGCTTTTGACGTCAGAAGCAGTCCCTGCTTTCAAGTGGTCTCTGGTAAAGCTGGGAGGAGTTTCAACTGGACAGAATCGTATAACATAATGAGTAGATAAGTGCCAGGACAGGGTGCCAGGGTGGGAAGGAGGACACAGAGAAAGAATGAGTTCATCATGAAATATTTTTGAAGAACAGGACACCTGATTTGTGTTTTGAAGGAAATGTAGAAGTGTGAAAGACAACAAAAAAGTTTCAGAAGTGAACATTCTAGGCAGAGGCTACAGCAAGATTTAAAAAGCAAGAGGGCACAAACCACAGAGCTGATCTCCCTGTGCTACGTGGCTGCTTCCCACTAGCTATCTATTTCACATTTGGTAGTGAGTGTATATATGTCCTGTGACCACCTAGAGGCGTGGGATAGGGAGGGTGGGAGGGAGACGCAAGAGGGACGAGATATGGGGATATATGTACATGTATAGCTGATTCACTTTGTTATAAAGCAGAAACTAACACACCATTGTAAAGCAATTATACTCCAATAAAGATGTTAACAAAATAAAATTAAATTTTAAAAAAGACACGAGGGCATACAGAGCAATGGTGGTCCTAAAGAACTGCCAATAGGTACGTATGACTGGAGTGTAAGATCATTTGAGCAAGTAATGCAAAGGATACCAAAATGTGCAGTGGATAATCTAAGGTAAGGATATATCACCTTTCTTTTTTTCACCCTAGAAATATTTACTGAGTGACTCTTATGTGCCAATGATTGTTGTAGGTTCTGCAGTGAAAAAATCATGACTCTACCTGCACGGAATTCGCATTCTACCTAGGGAAGAGACCGAAAATAAACCAATACCCAAATATTGATATATTGTTTGGCAGACGGGAACAAACATATGGAGAAAACTATATCAGAGATGGAATGGAGCATGTGTAGGTTAATGTGTGCACCTGCATGGGGATGCACAACAGCTGTTTTTTATAGGATGATCAAGGTCTCACTGATGTGGTGACATTTGACCAGAGACTTGAAGGTAGTCATATCCTATCTATTATCGTAACCTCTAGTATCATATTCTATTTATATGTGTATGGATTACTTTTCTAGAACATTTCCAGAGGATGAAATCGTAAATGCAAGGGCATTTGGATGGGAGAACGTTGAGTGTTGAAAGTACAAACTAAGAGGCTGGTGTTCCTGGTGTGGAAAGAGTGAGAAGAGCAGTGGATAAACTGGAGAGCTGGTGGTGGCGAAGGGGGTGCAGAAAAGATAGGGCTTTTTAGAGTCTCTTTAAGTACTTGTTCCCTTGTGGCTCCCCACCTCTTAGACAGAATCAAGGAACTGTCTAGTCACAGGCAGTGGAGAATAGGCATTTGATAGTTTTTGCTGAAGAGTTAAGCTTAAAAGCCTAAAATCTTTATGGACAGAGAGAAATTGTGCTAAATTTCTTCTTTACTACATCAGAGTAATAGATGGACAAGTCCAAAGAATTTTCCACAAAGGGAAAGCGCCATCAGGATTTGCGTATTTTTTGTTTTGTCTTGTTTTTTAACAAGAGGGAAGGGAAATTACCGTTACTATTTGTAATCTAGAAAGACTGGGGTAAAGAGAGGTTAAATGGCTCATTCACTGCAAACCTGGGCTTAAGAGGACAGTCAAGAGTGTTCAACATGATGCCCTCGGGCAATCACTTACTCAGAGGAGGGCCAATTACTTTTTAAAGTAACTTTTTAAATTAACTTTAGAATGGTAAAAGCTTAGAGACTCCTCTGGTGTTTTCAGAACATGCATCTTATCTCGAGTATGCATGTGGCTTTCCTAATTTCTCTGGACACATGTGTACTTTTTGTAGGTTCTAATTTCCCAAAGAATCTCCCCCAACTTTGGCTCCTGCATCTTCTGTGGTCTATTGTATTTCAATGCACAGTCTTCTGCCCCAGCCATCTGTGCTTTGTTAGTTCACCTTGCATTTTTTTTGAGCATTGACCACTGCTTTTCCAGACTGTGTTCCAAGTTAGCTAAGACTAAGAGATAAGCATCTTGTGTCAGTCCTTCAGGTAGCTCCCAGACAGGTTAGAACAGATACACATAATAATCTGAGAGTACGGTCTCTTCTGCTCCCTCCTGAAGCAGGATTGAGGGTCCCATACTAGGAATGGTCTGCTGCTACTTTAAGACTATCACTGCATTAAGACTCCACCACTTTAACACCATCACTACACTAACAGTGGATGGGGCAAGGGCAAGTAAAAATGCCACAAAGCTTTCCTGCCATTTTCAAATTGCCTCTTCCCTGGTTCACTATGTGTTTGGTTGCTATAAATCTTTGGCTGATTTCAGGACTAAGAGAAACTCAAAGAACCCCACAGCAAAAAACAGTATAATCAAACTCTCAGAAGCCAAACGACACAGAAAGAATCTTTTCTCCCAAAGGAGAAAGAAAAAAGAAATTTGTTACAAAGCAGGGATCCTCAAAAAGATTAGAGCTAATTTCCTATATGAAACCACGGAAGCAAGAGGCCAGACATATTTAAAGTGCTGAAAGAAAAAAAATTGTCCACCAAGAATTCTATATTTGGCCAAACTGGTTTCAAAACGTAGGGAGAAATTAACGCATTCCCAGATGAACAAAGGCTGAGGGCATTTATTTTACAACTTCCTACCACTGCCCTGTGAGAAATGCTAAATTGAACCTTCAGGTTGAAATGAAAGGATACTAGACAGCATCTCAAAGCTGTAGAAAGAAATAGAAATCTCCAGTAAAGATAAATACATGGGCAAATACTAAAGCCAGTATTGTGTTATTGGCTTGTAGCTCTACTTTTTATTTCTTACATGATTGAAAAAACAAATGTATAAAATAATCAAAAATCCATGTTATTGGGCTCACAAAGTAAAAAGGTGTAATTTGTGACAATAATAATGTAAAGAGGAGGAACGGAACTGTAGAGGAACAGAGTTTCTGTGTGCTACTGAAGTTGGTTTCAATTGAAATTATATTGTTTTAACTTTAGAATGGTAAATGTCATCTTCTTGATAACCACAAAGAAAATATCAATAGACCATATGCAAAAAGAAATGAAAAGGGAATCAAGAGTTCACCACAAGAAAATCGGCTAAGCACAGAAGTCAGTAATGGAGTAAATGAGGGGCAAAAAATGCATAAGACATACAGAAAACAAGCAGGAAATAGAGAGAATCAAGTTCTTCCTCATCAGTAATTTTTGAAAAAGTAAGTGGATTAAGCTCTCCAATAAAAAGATAAACATTGGCAGAATGGACTTTAAAAACAACCATAATCCAAGTATATGCTGTCCGCAAAAAACTCACTTGATTTCAAAAGACACAAGTTGCTTGAAAGTTAAAGCATAGAATAAAATATCCCATGCAAATAGTAACAAAAAAGAAGGAAAGAGAGACAGAAAAAGAAAGGAAGGAAGGAAGGAAGGAAGGAAGATAGATCTGGGATGGCTATGTTACTATCACACAAAATAAACTTTAAATCAAAAACTATCACAAGAGGAAAAGGAGGCCACTATATGTTGATAACAAGTTCAATCTATCAAGAAGATAGAACACCTATAAACATATATGTACCAAACAACCCCCAAATATGTGAAGCAAACATTGACAGAATTGAAGGAAGAAATAGATAGTTCTAAAATAATAGTTGGAGATCAATACCTTGCTTTCAATAGTGGAAAACACATCTAGACAGAAGATCAGTAGAGAGGTAGGGGGACTGAATAACACATTTAACCAACTAAACCTAACAGCCGTATATAGATCACTCCACTCAACAACAGCAGGATACGCATTTTTCTCAAGTACACATGGAACACTCTCCGGGAAAGACCATATGTTAGGCCACAATACAAGTACCAATACATTTTTAAGAAATTGAAATCATACAAAGTATCCTCTTTAGCCACAGTGAAATGAAGGTAGAAATCAATAACAGAACCATTGATAGCCATTTCCCATCATGCCTGTCACACATGATATAAAGCAATGAAGGGAAAAACATAATTTCCCACTTAGAAAAGTGGGAAAGAGGACATACCATTGACACAGAGTGTGTGCTGTTTCCCATTGTCAGGGATAGAAAGAAATTAGCATCATTTATTCATTAGTGTGTTAATTTCTTGGTCAATCATTGGGCAGCCAGTGTTTCTGCCTGATGGGAAGATTTCCTATACTCAGTGTTGAGTGGAGCCAACCTTGAAAGGGACATTTTAAAGGATTATACTGTGATGGGCTTCGCAGTACCCTTCCTCCTATGCCAGTATTTAGGCTGGGGTATTTCCATGGAGTGTGTACAATCGTAGGCCCCAGTTCACCAGAATTTAGTTTGACTCGTTCTGTTAATACATTCCCTCAGTACTTTGTCTTTTGTATCCTTTTGCATTTACTTCATTCTTTATTATCACTGCGAAACAACTTTGTTTCCTGTTCAGATGCCAAAAAGTGGATATCAATACCTCCTGAGTTTTACACATCACAGATCAGTTTTGGATATCAGGGACAGAGACAACAGCTATTTCCAATGACTTTGAGACATACTTTGAACATGTGATTAACATGTTGAGTGTTGAAATGTGTGTCGAGCTCATTATACGTGCTCTAAAAGGTTTCAAACTGCAAATAGTTAAAAATCTCTATCTTTGAATAGTTTTCCTGTGCTGTCCCTTTGTGTCAGACTGTTAATGTGCAGTCTGGCACCTTCAAATAATGTGGCTTTGTAACCAATTATTTACATGTTGTTTTATCCACGGAGAATCTTTTTTTAAAATAAATTTATTTATTATTTATTTTTGGCCATGTTGGGTCTTTGTTGCTGCACACAGGCTGTCTCTAGTTGGGGCGAGCGGGGGCTACTCTTCATTGTGGTGTGCAGGCTCCTCATTGCTGTGGCTTCTCTTGTTGCGGAGCACGGGCTCTAGGCGCTGGGGCTTCAGTAGTTGTGGCTCATGGGCCCTAGAGCACAGGCTCAGTAGTTGTGGCACACGGGCTTATTTGCTCTGCGGCATGTGGGATCTTCCCAGACCAGGGCTCGAACCCATGTCCCCTGCACTGGCAGGCGGATTCCCAACCACTGTGCCACCAGGGAAGTCCCCACACAGAGACTCTTAAGGTCAAAACATACAACTCGATTAACTACACTTCCTCCTGTTCACATTTCCCTCATCTTTTCTTCATCTTCTGTCTATGTTTCCTTGGCCCTGTTTATATTAAGTGCTTTTGCCATTATATTTGATTGTATGTATTCCGGTGAGTTACCACAATGCTTTATGAGACAGACTAGGATATAAATGCATTTAAGTTATATATATATATATATATATATATATATATATATATATATATATATACACACACACACACACACACACACACACACACATATATATATGTAGTTTGCTTGAGTGCAGTGTTTTTTGTTTTCTGTACTGAATTCATTAGCATGGGTCGGTATAATATTTAGCATAGGTCGATATGTAATTTGTAAACTAATAAAGTCTTAAAAGTGAGGAAATAAGTCTTTCAAATTTAATTATTTATTTTAAAGAGTAGAATAGCATACATAAATAGGTGCCTAATAAAAACTTGTATTCTAATTTGGAACTCTCATGAACACCTATTTTTTTGTTCTTCTAATGGTATGATCATAGGCCAGTTGATTATTTTTATTTTTAGGGCTTTAACTTTAGAATAATGAAATATTCATAAATTTTAAAAAGTATTTTTCTTTATTTGATGGGAGTGGGATACTGGAGAAATGAAAGGTCAAACACCTATTGAGGAATCCATACTTGTCTATATAGTGTGTACTTTTATTTCAATAACTGATTTAAAATTCCTAAAAAGATGCTATAATAAGTTATTATGCCATTTTACAGACTGAATTAAGTGAATTTCAGGGAGGTATGAAACTTGCCTAAGGCTATCCAGCTGCCAAGTGGTAGAAGTGAGAATTAAATCCAGGTATACCTATCGCCAAAGTTTCTGCTCATCTCTTTACATCATCCACTTTGAATAGCCAATGCTTTTCTGCTTACAAATATGACTGAGGTTTCCAGACAGTCAACATTGCTTTTTAATCAGATAGAAAAATTACTGTTGCTTCTCTAAAGACATATTCCTTTTCCATTAAGTGACTTTAGTTGTTCAGATAATACTTCCAGACAGTAGTCATCATACAGTTGGAGACTAAGAACAGAACTCAGGGATGTGTCTAGCACTCAGTAAAGACAAACTGGGCTCACTGATGGTACTTACGGTCATTTCCTCTAGACTAACGTAATCTTATTAATAAGACCCTAATAATTCACAGTACTGCCCTTGCCTGATTGTTTGTTCTTCTCCCTCTGTCACTCTCTCTTTCCCCATATGATTATTATTTTTGACAATTTTTGGTGAATTAAATTCAGGGATTAGTATTCAGGAGCGCTAGTCACAAAAGCAGAGAATCTTAGCTCACACCAAAGGAAGAAAATAGAGAAAAAGTATAAATTATATGAATACACACTTATCACACATGTACCAACTATATGTTGCACTTCTCCAAAATCTATTCAGTATCTGCACATTTATTGTATCTTAGCAGTAAGACAAGAAGTGAGCGTAACGCTCTGTTTACAAGATACAGAAAACAGACCCAAATATGGAAATTACTAGCAATGAGAATGGGGAAGAAAGACTACAACAAGGAATGTAGATGATATTTTTGTTTCTTTGCTATGATGCCAAATATTGAACTTTCAACTTGAGACAAGGAGGCCATAAAAAGTTGTATTAGTTTCCGAGAGCTGCCATGACAAAGTACCAGAGAGACTGAGGAGGTTAAACAACAGAAATTTACTCACTCACAGGTGTAGAGGCTAGAAATCTGAGATAAGGTGTCAACAAGATTGATTTCTTCTGAGGTATCTCTTCTTGGTTTGTAGATGCCATGTTTTCCTTTGATCTTCACATGGTCTTCTCTCTGTGCATGTCTGTGTCCTAATATGTTCTTTTTATAAGGACACCAGTCATATTGAATTAGAGCCCACCCATTTGACCTCATTTGACCTCAGTTACCTATTTAAGGGCCTTATCTCCAAATACAGTCAGATTACGAGGTATTGGGGGTTAAGACTTCCACATATTAACTTGAGCAGGACACAGTTCAGGTGATAATAGAAGATAAGAGTCATTTAAGCAAGTAAGTAACTATTGTTTACAGTGAGTTGCTTAAGGATATGTATTTACTCAAGAAAAACAAGAAGAAATTACATAACACTGTGTGTTATACAAAGATATTAAATTAATCATAACATCCTGTGAGATGGGCATTAAATTAGACTAAGCAAGAGTAAGCAACTTATCCAGAATTGTATAGTTGGTACTTTCCAGAATTTAAACCAGGTATTTTCCCAGTTCCATTCTACGTTATATATTCATTTCACTATTTGAAATGAATTTTGAGTCTTCATTTTGCTTAGTTCCTGAAGTTATATGGGGATAGAATGGAGTTGGATATTTTCAGTGACATTCACACATGGGGAAGGAAATTGAGTCCAGAAGCTTCAGCAATGTTTCCATGGAGAACGCTAACAACAGAACCAGAAACACCGTTATCCTTTTGGTTCAGTGATCTTTCCTATAGCACTACAAGAATCAATTTTAAGAAGCCCCATGTTTTCCAAACTTTCACCAATGGGCTCTGTAGGGTCCTCTAACAATATCTAAGAGACTAACTAGTTTCATATTCCAAGCCACTTAAGACAAGCAGTTCTGATTGTTCTCTGTGAGGAAATCAAGTGACAATCATAGCTGGTAATTTAGGATAGTTTCTTCAGGGCCCAGGCAAAACCCAATACACAAGTGATAACCATTGTTAAGTGCATCTTTGACAAGGACTCATCAAGTATCAAAGAGGTCCATAAATTGGGAGAAATTATGATCAAAGACAAACATAGACCACAGATATTTAATTAGTGCTCAATTATTTATGAGTTTAACTTTGGTTAACCTCATTTTCCTTCTTCTAGACAATTTCCAATTCATCTCCACAAAGAGACCAGAACACTTACCTTCCAAAACAAGATTTATTGTGTTCCTTTAATTCAAAGCATACAGTGACTTCTACATTCACTCTACCAAGTTTTGCTAGGAGAGAAAAGGAGACATTATATTTTGTCTTGAATTACATATGCCACCATACTTGACTTAGCTCATCCTACTGGAAGCACTTTGACGGCAGATTCTACAGTCTTGTCTGACATCCTCTACGGAATCAAGCCAAGGGAATCACACATAGTTACAGCTGGAAAAACGTTTGTTCTGGGTTGATACTTTTAGCCTTTACCACCAAGACTTTATCACCAAGATCTATCTTGACAGTCTCTAAACAGGAGACCTTCTTGCCTTCCGTTTTCATATTGACAAGGAAGGTAAAGGGAAGAACTGAGAAGTACCCAAAGTCAGCTAGCAGCCAGCACAGATAACTCATCTGTGGAGATATTGTTTCTTTCAAAAGATATAAACATAAGAGGAAGTCCTAGTGTTTGAAACAATTGTGCATAATAAAAAATTCCATGAAAACCTAGAAATCCAGATGCAGATCAGTAACATATTGGCTAAATAAGCTGTTATGTTCATGCCATGGACAAGTGTACAGACATTAAGAAGAACGAGATACTCTTTTCTGTGAGATTCTCTTTTCACTGAACTCATCAGTGCTGCAAAAACAATGTTACATAATACTTTTTCTTTAACATTATATCAGGCATCCTCATCTTGTCCTGCATTTATTGCCAGTGTTACTAAAGTTTATCATTTACCTCTTTCTCTTGTAGACATATAATTTCTTCTTATTTTGGAAGCATTCATCAATCCCTATTTTACTCTTTCTTTTAAATTACAAATGAATATTGAATTTTATAAACTATCTTTTGCGGGATATTTCAAGTGATTGTATAGTATTGCTCTCCTTGGACCTTGTTATATGGTAAATTATATTTTGTTATTTTATATATGCTATTTATTATATATCGTATTATGTTTACTAATTACATTTATTATATTATAATTACATTATAACTAAGGTAGCATTTTGTTTTAGATAGGCAAACAACCAGTGGAATAGGAAGCATCTTAAAATTAGATGCAAGAGCATAAAGGAATTGAGTTTAAAATAAAATTCACATTTTGGATCAGTAGCAAAAATTATTCAACAAAAGTGGGAAAATATGGCTATCATTAGTAAATTCTAGATACAGCAAGTAGTTAAAAGTTAAAAAATAATGAAACTGTAAAAGTATCAGAAACCTGGAAGACATGAAATAAAGTATTCATGAGGAATACCTTTCTCAGATACAAAGAAAAAAGGATACATTTAATTATATAAGAAATAAAATTTGCCTCATGGCAAAATGCACTACAAAGGTCAGAAAACAAGCAAAAGAAATTGGGAAATATATTAAGAAATGGATATGCTTTCTTTACAACTTTTGAGGAAGCACATGTTTCTTTTTCCTTTAACCTGTTATGGGGGTATTAATCTATAATGTAAGTGCATGGTTCCTTTCCTTTAACCTGTAATGTGAGACTTAATCTATATGGTAAGTGCATGGTTCCTTTCCTTTCATCTGTAATGTGAGTGTCCACATGGGGCACTGTTTCCAAGCACAGACTTTGGATGTTCCTGTACTGGTCCCATCACTGACCGTCCACAAAAACTTACAAATGTTGCTTCACTTTCCTGGGGGTTAGAGTCTTAGCTAAGAAATGGAAGCAAAATAGAACTTTCCCGCAGGGATGATAGAAGGTTTAAAGGAGTAAATATGTAAGTGACTTAGCACAGTGCCTAGTACAAGAGAGATCAATATAAGTACTTATCATTTTTTAAAGAGACAGATGAAAGAAATAAAATGTGATGTTTTCAATCTATTGATATATATCCTTGACATTAAACTACCTTTTCATTCATTGGATTACCTAACTTGCTCATGCTTTTTCTTACTCTAGTGAACTTGGGTAGCTAATATCATAGTTTAACATTTTTGCTTTTATATTTACAAGTAAATTTGACCTGTAAATTTCTTTTTCCTTACAGTCCTAATCTATTTTCAGTATTAGGATTTTATAGACTTCATAAGATGAATAAAGGAGAATTCTTCCTTCGCTATCTCTAGAAGTTTTTCTTTGTTCATATTGATGTTATCTGTTTAATAGAAGTTCCATAGAATTCACCTCCCAAATGATCTGTCTGGGTCTGGTATTTTCTTGGTGAAAGATTGTAAACTATTGACATAATTCCTTTACTGGTGAAAGAACTCCAGCTATAAATTTCCTCTTGTGTCAGTTTTGGTAAACTTTAGGAGCTAGGAAATTGTCCACTTTACAGAAATGTTCAAATTTACGGGCATTTCATATATTCTCTGCTCTAACATTGTCCTGATTCTTTCTGTATATTATTTACTTATGTATTTGTTTTGCTTAATCAAAGTGTGTTTTTTAAATCTTTTCAAAGAATATTCTTTTGACATACTAAATCACCTCAATTTTATACTTTTTTCTGTTTTATTAAGTTCTGCTCATATATTTATTATCTATTTTTCTATGTTCTCAGGGTTTATTGTTTTACTCTTCTGATGTCAATTAAAACACTTGGTTATTAATTTTAAGAAATCTTTTTAGTTATAAATAGTTGAACTTTTTGAAGATTCCAGATTAGTTGTAAGTATCTAAGGGTCAGCTCGTCCACACTGTTGCTAGCCTAAGGCTTAGTTCACCCTACCACAATGTGTATATTGACATTTTTTCCCCTCGACTTTCTGTGTTTTGCTACTTCTCACTTTTCTTTGGAGAGAAGCCCTTTGAAATAACCTTAACTTATTTTACAGCCAATAAGTCTTTAAAATAATGTGTATTTTTTAAAGCTAAATCTACTTATATAATTAGGCAGAAAATCTGACCTGCCATATTTTTAAAAACAGCATAAATTCACACTTCTCCATGATTAATCTGCTGTATTACACAACCTTCGAGTTTTTAGCTTTATCAATGACATGTACTTGAAAAATGTTTTAAAGATCCTACCCAGTCTTTTAAAACATCCTTGTTCCTTGTTTCAGTTCTAGTTTTATGTATATTTTCTGCCTTGCACCTGATTATTCCAACATCTGATGGATGGCCTTGGGAATATAATTCTGGTATTGATTGTTTTTTGCTGATTCTCTCCACTTCTAGCTGATTTCTTCATTATTGTGTAAATTTAGATCATGAGCTCATGTTTAGCTAAACTTTATCTGTGGGAATGCTATAGGCCTGTGTTGAAGGTCTACCTCTCCAGAAAGGGTTTAGTTTTGTGTTTGGAATACCACCGATTTGGGAGCATTTTAAGTTAATTTCTTAGCTTCTGTTTGCAAGACCGCACATAAATTTGCAACCCAAACACTGGGAACACAGATCTGGGGTTCAGAATTCTCAAGATTTCCTACCTGTTTCCTACCCAGAGCAGAGGCCAAGAGAATTTGGTCTTAGTCTCCCTTTGCCAGCAGATATTTTTTTCTCCTGGCACACCCTTTCATTGAAGGTGAAACTAGGGAGAGATAGGTTTAGTTCTAACTTCCCATCTAGTAGGGATGGAGTCTTACCTCCTGCCTCTCACGTGGTTATGGCCATTTATAAACAAGTCTCTATGTCAGGTGTGTCATTAAACTATGGCCTGTATTACAAATCCAGACAGATGCCTATTTCTATGGCCTGTGAGCTATGAATAATTTTCACATTTTAACTGGTAACATTTTAAATGGTTACCTAAGTACCTAAATAATATCCTCAATTTTGCTCTTTGGTCTACAAAGCCTAAAATATTTGCCACTTGGCTCCATAAAAACAGGATTTCCAGCTTCTGTTCTAAGCTATCAAGATCTTCAATCCACTCCTAATATAGCTATAACTCTCACACATGTACCACCCTTCTTTCATGGGTCCTGGAAATTTCTACTGCATACTTCAAAAATCAACCACGCACTTAAAAATAAGTTGTGTACATTTAACCTAGCATACCTAACCGTTTTCCTTCAGGAGACTTTTTCAAGTAATCTTGCCCACCGTATTCTTTAGAGCTTCATTAATAATGGCAAAAAATTAAAACAACTTAACATTCAACAAATGGGAATTGTTCATAACAATTATAGAAGCACATACAGTAGAAAACTATAAACTCTTATTGAAACAGTGAGACATAACTAGTTTTATTCTTAGAGAACTATGTTTATTTAGGTCCCTTTTGTTTAAATAAGTATATTTCTGTGTATGTATGTATATAGTCATGTATTTATATACACATACATTATTTGTATGATATAGTTATATAAACGTATGAAATACATACCTAAACACATATCTTTGATTTATATTTGTATACATACACAGGAATATAACTATATATATTATATAGTTATATACATTGAACTGAAAACTGGTAGTATACATATATATCGTGTATAAATGTGTGTCGTCTATGTGCATGTGTAGAAAAGCAGGTTGAGAGATATGGAAGCATGAGTTAGACAGGGCTCACGATTATAAAAGTAGTTATGTGTAGGTAGTGAGGTTAAGGCCCATTTGATTGAAAATATTGCATATTTTTACATCAATTGTTAGGATGAACAGATTCCTATGTAAATAAAATTATAAATAGCTATACATACTTGTATGTGTAATGTATAATTAAAATATATATAGTTTTATAGATGTATTATATTTATATTACATAATATAATTGTCTTATACTAATACATTATGTATTGTGTTATATAGAATATATTGACTATAGTGTATTATATCAGATAATAATAATTATATATTTATAATATATATAAATATATATATTTATAATTTATATATTATGATATAATTGTTTTATAATCAATTTTACAGGATATATCCTATTAATATTATGAACATATTAACCATATAAATACATTTCATTACCCATATATTTTGTATATAATATACGCTAGGCAAAAATATATATTAATATAATACATAATTGTTATACATTAATATAAGTATTAGTATATTAAATTTATATATCAATATAATATTTAATATTGGTATATTTATGTTGTATTTAATATATACATAGCTAATGCTCTTTAAAGCCATCTGCTACAAGTAGAATAAGACCAGGAGTATGGCCAAAGCAAATTTTAAAAATATTAGATTACTTATATTCATTTATATGTCATTTTCCTGGAATCTGCATCTGGCTATTAGAGAGAACACACAGCAAAATCAACACAAAGTGCCCAGGAGGACATAGGATCCTTTATTTATCGGGGCCTCAAAGGAAACACAGTGCTATCCAGTCCCCCATCAAAGAGCCAAGAGCAAACCTTGAAACACCCAGTAAAAGCCCATTCAAACAAAAAAGCTTTCCCACTTAAACTGGAAAAAGTTAAGTTCCCAAGAGACGCCCTACACCAACCACCGAAGCTCATTTGGCAGTAAAAACAAAAATGTTCACCGAACAACAAGAAACCCAAAACAATAGTTGTTTTAGCACAAACAAAAAAAAAGCAGCTAATTAGTGTCTCTCCTGTTTGAAAGAAGGGGGTGGGAAGTGGGCAGAAGACCTGATAGGAAAGATAAAAAGAAAAGGAAAAGGAAAATAAGTTTCCAGTTTGACACTCAAGCTGTCTTCTGCATCCATTTTGTCAAGACCACCAAGTCAATGTGGAGGCTTTTTCCTCTTTCCCTTTTCTTTTCATGAGACTGATCACAACCAGCACTGCAGATTCCATCGAATTAAGGAATGCTGTTGCCTACATGTGTGAATGAGCTGTGAGTAAAGTACTGAAGTAGAGGACACCTGAAGTGAAACGTCTTCATGAAGGTCCATGTGGCTGAGCAGGAAGTTAACCTTTCATAGATGTGCTAAAGAAGAAGAGTTGGCTTTTATTTTATTTACTTTTCCCTGCACTGTGTTGAATGACCATCATCTACAAGTTCAGGCTACTTCTTGCTGAGGATTAATGCACTGGGAGAGCTGAGAGAGAACTGAACAGTAGAGCTGTCTTTTTCTTGACCAGTTCACCTTACTTTCCCAAACTCTAAGTCTTTCCCTAATTCTTTCTCCTTCTTATTGTAGTAAAATGAACAGAACACAAAATTCACCATTTTGATCATTTTACACTTCACTGTACCATTCAGTGGAATTTAGTACTGTCACAATGTTGTGCAACTATCACCGCTGTCCAGCTGAAAAACATTTTCATCACCCCAAGAGGAAACCTACACCCATTTTAAGGAGTCATTCCCTATTTCCCTCTGTTCCAAACCCCTGGCAACCACTAATGTATAATATTTGCCATGTGTATGGATCTGCCACTGCTGGACATCTGGCATAAATGGAACCTGAGAAGTTGTGCAGTGGTAGGAAAAACTAAAATGCGATGTACTGTATGATGTATGTTTTACTGAAGTGGCTTGGTCAGATTATAATGATTTAGGATAAAATCACGTAAAGCAAGCATCACAATTCTCCAGGAATGGTCTGAAGAATACTAATGTTAATTATGAATATGTGAATCCCAAATCTTTCATTTGTATTGACCTTATCCCATTAATTCTTCTCCCAACACTGCTATAACTAGAGTTGAGTTCTAAAATGTACCTTCCTCTTTTCCCATAGAAATTGTCCCACAATTTCAAAAAGTTCTCAAAGGTGAAAAAGTGCACACGACGTTTAATCACGTTTGCAAATGCCAATGGAAATGCTAAGCTAACACTGTCCAAAATGCAATATTCTTCTGTGAGAGCACCCAACTTTAAACAAATACACATATTCTAAATACAGCTTAGATCTGTGACATGTTTTGGCCACAGAAGTATGAGCAGACATGTTGGCCTTAAATGAGCAGAAGAGGCCTTAAATGGGCTTGTGCGGTTGGGCTCACCTCTTATGTTTCAGTGAACTTTTAGAGAAGACAGGGCCTGGGAGCTGCGGCCTCACAGTTGGGCTCCAGACGAAGAGGTGTGTGACAGACCTCAAACTGACCCAAAACACGGAGCAAAACTAGCCATCTAGAGGTCTAAAAGAGAGCCACTGCAGCTAGCCCATAGGTCCAAGAGAAATAAATTCTTGTTTATGTAACTGACTTTGGTGTGATTTGTTCCAAAGCATTATCACAGCAAGAGCTGACTAACACAACATCCTCCAAATCATTGTTATGTAAATGGATGCTACCATGCCTACATTTAAGGCAACTGTGTACTCAAATTGTGAGAATTCTTGAACTCTTGGTGCCTCTCCAACACAATGTACATGGCTAAATTTCCACAAATAAGTTCACTAATATACCACAAAGGTCTCTCTAAACTTTTATGAAATGTAATGCAAAGTTCTTTCTTTTCATTTTCTGCTTCTACATAGTTAAAATGCTGTTTATCAATGTAAAATGGTTCTTGCCGTTTGGCTTCTGTCGTTAGAGTCTTTTGAACTCTGGCTTTTCAGCTCCTAGGCTGTAACATTTGAATCAGCAAATGCCCCAAGGAGAAAAGCTGCACCAAGTGTCAAGCTTGCGTCTGTGTTTCCCTTCTCTCCACAACTTGGCCCACATGTCTTGGTGTCTCTCTAACATTCAAACGCCAGTGAACAGAAGTTTTTCTACTCTATCCAGCTTTTCTAAAATTTCTTTAGACTTCGCCTGATCTTATGTTATTATTCAACTATCATCTCAATTACCCCTAGGAAGAAAATTTACAATTTTTAGAGAAAACGGAACCCTGGTACACTGTTGGTAGGAATGTAAACTGGTGCAGCCACTGTGGACAACAGTATGGAGGGTTCTCAAAAACTAAAAATAGAACTACCATATGACCTTGCAACTCCACTCCTGGGTATAAATCCAAAAAGAACAAAAACACGTGTTTTCAAAGACATGTATTTGAAAAGATACGTGCACCCCAATGTTCGGAGCATCAGTATTTACAATTACCAAGATATGGAAGCAACCTAAGTGTCATCAACTGATGAATGGATAAAGAAGATGCGGTACATATAACCAATGGCATACTACTCAGCCTTAAAAAAGAAAGAAATGTTGCCATTTGCGGCAACATAGGTGGACTTGGAGGACATTGTGGTAAGTGAAATAAGTCAAACAAAATCAAACACTGTAGGATATCACCTATATATGGAATCTAAAAAATACAGCAATCTACCGAATATAACAAAAAGAAGGGGAGACACAGATATAGAGAACAAACTAATGGTTTCCAGTGAGGAGGGGGAGGAGGGGGCAATACGGGATGGGGAAGTGAGAGATGTAAACTACTGGGTGTACGATAGGCTCAAAGATGTATTGTACAACACAGGGAATATAGCCAATATTTTGTAATAACAGTAAATGTAAAGTGACCTTTAGAAAGTATATAAAAACTTTTTAAAACAGAAATCATATTGAAAATTGGAAACAATTTAAATGTCCATCAACAGGAAAATGCACATATAAATTATTGTACTTCCCTACATGGGAATCCTACATAGTGAGGAAAGTACATGAAGTAGACAGATCTTTACGTGTCAGCATGGATGAACCTAGCAAAGATAACACTAAAAAAAGCAAGTAAGAAGAGAAAACATAGTAGAATACTATATGAGGTTGAAGAATACTTAAAAAGGTAGCCTAAATAGAAAGACATCCATGCAGTGATGGAGACCAAGTTCAGAAGAGTGGTTACCCAGGGTCAGCTGGGGAGTGGCTGTGTTTGGGAAAGTGGTCACAGCAGGCTCTTCAACAGGAATGGTAATGTTTCAGTTCACACGCTGGCTGGAGGACGGAGGAGTGTCTGCGATATTATAATGTGAGCATGCTGCATGTGAAAGCCATTGCTGACCACATCTAGGGGATCTGATACGCGGGAGCTGGTAGTGGGTGGAGGCATCCAGAAGGTGGTGGTAGAAGAGGAACATTGTATGCATAACGCCTAAGGCCTGACCAGAGGACGACCACTGTTCTAGACACTGGACACAAATCCAACTTCTACGACCAATGTTAAAAGACAAACTGAGGCATATTGAAAATAAGACTTTACGTGAGCAAAAATAGATTCAATTCAGGCACCAACAAAGCGGAAGCGGTGAGGAGCACTCCAGCCACAGGAGCTGCAGAGATGTTTATTTTAAAAGGGCAGAAGCAAAGCAAGGAAATGACTGACTTGCTATAACTTTAAAGCCTAGTTGGTGGTTTGTGACTCGTTGTCCTCAGCAGTGTTCGCCACCCTGAGGCGTTGACAGGCTTAGATTTTTGTTGGTTTACGTAGGCGGCCGCATCACTAGAGCCACCGCAGGCTAACGGCCTCCTTGCAGGGTTAATTTACTAACACCAGTTGTCTGAGTCCTTACTCTTACTCAGTCACTTCACTTCCTACGCCTCAGTTTCTCTTCTGGAAAGTGGATATTCAGTAGTAAATTCTCTGTGGAGTTGTCAGTACCAAACAAAGTGATTATTAGTAACCACGATCATGTCCTGAATGCATGGAACACGTCACCATTTGCCAACTACCGTGTCAAGTTAGCAGAAACTACAGAAATTAAGAGCTCTCCACATAAATTCACACACCCGTGCACCAGGTAAGGGACCACAGGCAGACGTTCACTCAGCCTTTCGTGTGTCCCTCACGGAGTGCACGCTCTCTCCTGGGTGGGGGGAGCACAGACACTTACGGGAGTTTACTTTTAAAATGCGTTGATATAACCAGGTCTCAGTTTTGTTTGGATGAGTCAGCAAACGCTTTTTGGAAACCCCAAAGTCTCCACACCTCGTAGGTTTCGCGCTGCCTTAGTCTCAGAGCTCAAGCCCCTACTCTTCAGGCCGCGTCACCATGGGAGACAGGGCTGCGTGCGGACGCACGGCGAGCGTGCAGACGTCCTCGAGCCCCGCCCCAACGGTCCCGCCCTCTGACGTAAACCGCAGCCCCGCGGCGTGGAGGGCATAGATGCCTGCGCCAGCACCAGGCCGCGCGGGGTCTCCGGAGCGCGGCATGGGGGGGTTGGCGTAGCTGGGGCCAGTGGCCCTATGTCTTCCGGCTGCGACGCCGGTCCAGCCGCAGCCGCCGGGCGGTGGGCGCCCGAGGGGCCGGGGCCCCAGGCGGGTGTGGCCATCGTGTCCGCAGCCAGCGTCCCCGAGGCTGTGCTCGGGCCATGATCACTCGGTGAAGCTGCGCCGGGACAGCGCGGCCGACTTCTTTCTGCGCTCTGAGGACCTGTGCGCGCTGCAGGACTTGGTGCCTCTGCCCTCCATGCGCGCTTCCCTGCGGGACGCCCCGCTGGACTTAAGGTCGACCGCCTGCGCGGGGTGCACTGGGCGCCGCTCCTGAGCACCCGCTGCCCCTGATCTGTATCCAGAGCTTCTTCCAGGCACGGCTTCTCGAGACAGGTTTGTACTTCCCGCTTCCAGGGCCTCTCGTGTTGGCGCTGAGAAGCGGGGTTTTCAATGGTGCAAGGTGGAGGGTGGGCACTAGAACCAGTGCCCAGTGCCCGGGTGTGCGTGCACTAGACGGGGCGTGCGGCCTAGGACTCCTGCCGGCTCGGTGACCCCGGCCGAGTGCCTTAAGGCTTCTAGGTCTCAGTGTTCTCATCTGTAGCGTGGGCTTAACAGGTCCCAGTCTCTGTGGTGGTTACAAGGATGCACTGTGTTAATGCTTCTAGACTCTACAAAGTAGAACACTTAGCACAGTTTGGAGCATCGTTAATTGTTGCACAGATGTTACCTGCTCTGTTGAATGCCTTTGCCTGGTACACACCAAAGCGATTAGGAAATGGATATATCCCAGCTTCATTTCCTTTCCATTCAAACAGGGTTCAGGAAAAAAAATTTTTTTTCAATAGTCATATCATATAGTGGAAAGAGCACTGGTGTGAAGGCAGTTTAGCGTTTGAATTCCAGGGCTTATGCTGTCTGTGGCCTGGGCAGGTTACTTTTGAATTGCAATCCCCACACTTGTAAGATGACATTAAAAACCACTCTTTCTGTGGGTTCTTAGAATTAATTAAGCAGGTTATGTGTGTCAAGTAGCCTGGCACTTGAATGAGTTGTCAGAACCAAGGGCTGCTGGAGACGATGCTTCTGCCCTAGGTAATCTCCCCTTCTACTGGGCGGCAGGTAAACACAAGCACAGTAGTCAGTGCTCTGGAAGAAGTGAGTTCTGGTGCTACAGAGCATAGAATCTTTTTTTTTTAATTTAATTATTATTTTATATTGAGGTTATTTGATGTACAATATTGTGTTAGTTTCAGGTGTACAGCAAAGTGGTTTAGTTATTCATGTATCCATTCTTTTTCAGATTCTTTTCCCGTACAGTTTGTTACAGGATATGGAGTAGAGTTCCCTGTGCTATGCAGTAGGTCCTTGTGGATTATCTGTTTTATATAGAGTCGTGTGTATATGCTAATCCCAAACTCCTAATGTATCCTTCCCCCTCCCACCTTTCCCCGTTGCAGAGCACAGAATCTTGGAAGGGAAAGTTCAGGGTAGGCTTCTTGGAGGAGGTGCCATCCTTTCTAAGGATATGTAGAAGCTCCTGGGGTGGCAGGAGGGAGCAGTGTGTGTCAAAGTTTGAGAAATATAAGAAAATATGGCAAAACTAAGGTATAGGACTGGAACTCAGGGTTTGGGAAAGAAATGAGAGTTGATACTGGAAACTTAGTGGGGCCCAAGAGAAGGGGGCCTTGTTTGTCCTGTCAGAAGTTTAGATGTTTATCCTGAAGGCTGTGGGAAACCCTAAAGAACAGTGAGATGGACTTGTGGTTTAGAGACTCACTCGGACCTCCATGTGCAAGGCACTTGATTGGGTGCAGGGTGAATTGTAATCTAAGGTTCCCACTTAAGTTATAAAAGGTTGGACTGGATTTTGCAGATGTGAGAGAGAATGGGTGGGGCCTGGTGACCAGTTAGAAAAGGGAGGGCAGCAAGCGTGGGTGACAGTTTACAGCTGCATCTTTTTGAGAGATACAGAGCACAGTAGGAAGGGATTGGGGGTGGCGAGAGGATCTTACTTGATCTTCAGTGCTTTAAAGGGGCCTGGTAGACGGGTCTGGACCCAAGGTACAGATCTGGGCTTTTTGGGAGGACAGGTGTTTGAAGGCATGGTAGAGACTTACGTTACCCACAAGAAGATCCAAAGAATCATAGGTCTGAGAGATTTTTAAGTGGGTATATTTGAGGATGTTTATAAGCTGTGAGAAAGTAACCAGCAGAGAAAGGGTGTGAAGATGTAGGAGAGGAAATGATTGTTCATTTGTTTTCAAAAAGCTGAATACTTATCGTGTGCCTGGACCTTTTCCAGGATCTGGGGTTCACACCATCTGTTATCTCTTCTGCAAGGATAGTTCAACTCATCCCCTGGTGAAGAGAAGTCAGATTATTCTTTGCATCCCATTCAGGTATAAGAACTGTTCTGTACCTCTGAAGGGACTTTACTTAACCAGAGTAATAAGTTAGAAATCAAAAGAAATTAGAGCTGGAAGGGACCTTAAAGGCCACTGTACTTAATTTTGCCTAATATTTTACATTGAATGTAAGAAAAATTTATTGTAGAGCCCATTCTCTTCAGAGTTCCTTCACTGAACTTACTTTATGTCTTGCATCCAGTGGGTCTGTCTTGTAAATTTTGGCCTCCTCCTAAATTTGCTTCTTCATCCATATTACATTTGGCCCAGACTATGGCAGAAACTCCTGGGTGGTTCACGGCCCCTGGATTCAGTTCCTCTAAGTTCATCCGCCTGCTCGGGTTAAGTGATCTTCTAACATAAAAAGATGTGCTTAAAATAATGCTGCTAATGGCTTGCCCACACAGAGTTACTGCATAGTAGCCGCCCAGCGTGTGCTCTGCACGGAGGCGTGTAGTCTGAACTGTGTGCGGCCAAGCCTCATAGGGCTCTTTGCCCTGAGGAAGGGGAGCTTTTTGTGATCACTCCCTTTATCTAGTCGGTCCTTCAGCAGCGGGGAGCCTTTTTCTAATCAGTGGAGGCACCCTTACTCAGCCAGTGGTAGCCCCAGGTCTCACCACCTGTGGGATACAAGCCATGCTTTCTCCCAGGCTTGCTTGGGCCAACATCTCTTTCATTTCTGTCTCTTCTCACACTTGGACCCCTGGCCTTTAGTCATCCCCACCTGCAGTATTTACAGTGCCCAGCAGGAGTCAGGCTTGAGTGTCTTTTCACAGATGTTCCCTCTGCAGTTAATGCACCTCCTACTCCAACTCTGCATAGCCTCATCTTTCTAGATTCTGCTTCAGGGTTATCATGAAGCCATCACTTGGATATAACATTCTGCCTCCAAAGGAGCCTCTGTGCATAAAGGTTATGTTTCTTTATCTCATGTGATTGAAATTTTCAGTTTACACATGTCCCTCCTTAATGAAGGCTTTAAGGGCAGGAGTCGTTTCTAATCCTTAGCACAGAGCAGATGCTTTTTTTTTAATGCTTTTTAATGATGATAAAATGTGTGTTTTAAATCACTTATTTTACAATAATTTTGCTTTAGCTTCTGGCAGAAATAAAGTTTACAGAAGTCGTGTTCCTGCGAAAAGAAATAAAGATGTGACCTTCCAATTGTGTAAAGCTCTTAAACGCTGTTTAAGTGCATCGGGTGCGCTAAGGAACGTGGAGCTAAGTGGGCTAGTTGTGAGAGAGAGAGGCTTAACTATGTTAACAAAGGTAAGCCTTCATTGTGTCCTGCCAACATTTGATAGTTGCTTTTGGGGCAAATTAAACCAGTAAAATTTTAAACTCTTCCTCCATATTAAAGGGATTGAATAAATTGGCCACTTTGGTGCACCTGTGTCTTGCGAATTGTCCAATTGGAGATGGAGGTTTAGAAAGTGAGTTTCAGTCTTGTTTATGTCTCTTCCCATCAGACTGGTCTCGTGATTTCCTACACACCATGTTACTTCCTGTCTACCTTTTCTTGGTGTTGTTCATGCCTGGATTGTCTCCTGTACCTGCTCAAACCTTGGTCCATTCTCATTTGTACCATGAAATTTTGTCATTCTGGATACTGTCAGAACTAATTTTACTTAACTTTGTGTTAAGCCACAAACCACACATTTTGTATATTTTCTGTGTTTTGTGTTTGTCTATATATTTATGGTTTCTCTTCAAGAAATATTATGGGAAGGGAAATGGCAAGATGTAAAGAGCAAAAAAGTCATCATTCTCTTTAAATTGTTAGAACATCTATCTGCAATCATCATTATGACGCACTGTGTTATGTGTTAAAATAGTAAATACATGTAACGTCCCGTAGGAGCAGCAAACTCAGTGGTGTTGGTGAGGGTGTGTCATGGAAGTAATCACAAAGCAGGTGACTGTTGGTTGGGGTCCTGAAACATTCGTGTGCCTTCCCTGTGTCCAGTAGTGGTCTGGAGGGGTCAGGAAGCCTGCTTTTCAATTTGAGGGAACAGAGGGTTTGAGGTCCTCTCTCTTCTATTGCTCTAGTATAGTATACTGCATAGCAGCTAATAAAATACTGGGTTTATAGTTGACATTTAAATCACTGATTGATCATTAAGATTGGGATGTATCTTTGGAAATGAAAATAGGAAGAATCTTATGCTTTTTCTTTTTTTCTTTTTTTTTCCTATATCTGAAAAGGTATGTAGTACTTTGCTGAGTGGTTGGGAATAAAGTTTGCAGTATTCACTGTATTCAGTTTTAGTATCTAAATAGAATTAAACTGTTGATGTAAACTGGAATAGCACTTTGTTACTGACAAGTTTTAGAATGCATCTGTTCGTCAATTACCTGTTTGGGAAGATTGTAGTTAATGATTTTGAGAATGTGGCTATAAACCTCCAATTGACTCAAGAAAAGCAAATAAGTCAAGATTGACAAACGTATAGGCTCTTCATCTTATTGTGTATGTGGGTTTTTTTCCTTTTAGTTATTTGTCAAGGTATAAAGAATTCTATCACACTTAAGACAAGTTAAGTAAACTTCACGGGGTGTATTCTGACATGGCAGGGAGCAGATCACATGGCCTAGATCTTAAAGGTGATTTTATGTTTAAACTTTCATGAAAACATATGTGATTGAAACACATTAATATATTGATACAGAGGGCAGTTAATTTTTGTCTTTTTTTTTTTTTTTTTTGCGGTACTGTTGTGGCCTCTCCCGTCGCGGAGCACAGGCTCCGGACGCACAGGCTCAGCGGCCATGGCTCACGGGCCTAGCCCCTCCGTGGCATGTGGGATCCTCCCGGACCGGGGCACGAACCCTTGTCCCCTGCATCGGCAGGTGGACTCTCAACCACTGCGCCACCAGGGAAGCCCTAATTTTTGTCTTTTGATACATGTGAGTGCAGCTTTCATTTTGCTGAAAGAATATGACCACTTTTCAGGTTGGGATTCTACCATTTAATAAAGATAGTCCACTTAATTTTAGAAATAAGAGATTTAATATATAATACCTAATAATACTTTTATGTATTTTTTTTAACTGAAAACGTTTATTGTAATACTGTGAAGAAACTATGCCGTTATAGTCTTCAAGACTTAAATGAATCAAGTGTTTATTAGCTGCTGTAGTTTTTAAACTAATAAAAATCAGTACATCAGCAATTTGTAAATACAGTTTTTAAAATAATACCTTAAAACTTTACAGTGGTTATTATGACTGTATTTAGGCCTAAAGTTATTTAATAATTTGATATGAAGGCTTTTTAATAGTTTGATGATGCAGCTCAGGGATAGGTAAACTCTGGCTGGTAGGCCAGATGCAGCCTGTTGCCTGGTTTTGTAAAGGAAGTTTTTTTGGAACATAGTCGCACCCATTGTTTACATGGTAGTTATGGCTACTTTCACCCTACGCCAGAGGGGCAGAGTAGTTACAACAGAAACTGTATAGCCCACAAATCTGGAAATGTTTAAATTTAGATTTTAAAAATTGAAAAATTCTTTGAGCCTATACAGGGCAAGTCCATTGACCCCTGAGGTAGAAAACAGTCAAGAACTTGGGTGCCGAAGCCAAGTGGCCTAGGTTCAAATTCCCTTTCTCCCATTTCATAGCTAGTGACCATGGGCAAATCACTTAACCTCTATGCCTCATTATGAGGTGTAAATGCACTCATTTGTATAAATAGTGCCTGGCACATACTAAGCACCATGTAAGTGATTGCTGTTGTTTCTCCTTGGAGCTTTGATAAGTTATTGTTAATAGAAAAACGACACTAATGATTTTCCTTTTAGAGTAACAAAGGCACTTTGAGTCTTTTATTTTTTCAAGAATGTAATAAGACTTTTTTCATTTACAGTCAGTGTTCCCTGTTACCACAATTTACTTTATGAATATAAAGAACTGAATGTCTCTAAGACAGTACTTTTGCTTAAATGTCAAACCATTATTTTTCCAAGGCACATCAAACTGGCTGTGCATAGTCCAGGCCTCTAAAGCTTGTGTGCATACCCTAGGTAGCATGTGAGATATACATTTTGTAAATATAGTTTTTAAAATAATGCTTGAGACTTCCCTGGAGGTCCAGCAGTTAACACTATGTGCTCCCAATGCCGGGGGCTTGGGTTCGATCCCTGCTCAGGAGCTAGATCCCACGTGCCTGCCATAACTAAGAGCCCACATGCCCCAACTAAAATATCCGGCATGCTGCAACTAAAGACCTGGCACAGCCAAACAAACAAATAAATAAATATTTATAAAAAATAAGTAAAATAAAATAATGCCTTAGGAGTTAGGAAAAGAAAATATTAGAACATTTTAACCTTTGTATTATTTTAAAAAATCTGTGTAGTTTATCATGTACATAAATTATATGTATGGAACTTTGTGTATATAATTTGTTAGTAAATAAGATGCATATTAAAAAGTTTTCTTATGGTTTGCCCAGTCAGGTGTTTGGAGACCATTGGAGGACAGAATGATGAAATTTAGAGCCTCAGCAATGATAGAATTTAGAACCAATTCCCTGACTTAGAAGATAAGGAAAATAATTCACAGACTGTAATTGAGTTGTCCAACTTTACATAAGTGTTCAGAAACAGGCTATCCAGTGGCTAGAATCTAATCACTGACCGAGTAGAATCTGGGTCACTGGACTCGTAAACCAGAAGTGACCGTTGAATTTCTCAGGTTGATGCTCCTGGCATATATGCTTGATATGTGTGTGTGTGTAAATCTCTGACATAATAAGCCATACTCAGTAGGCACACCCTGTTTCCTTATTCAGGCATCTTAATTTCATCCCATTAAGTCTTTGACATATCAGACTACCAGAAAGCATGAAGAAACCTGGGCTGAGAGTCTTCGTTCCAGGAGACCTGATCTTGACTGTATGGCTGGTTTGAGGCGTATCACTCTGAACTGCAACACGCTCATTGGTGACCTGGGTGCAAGTGCTTTGGCAGAATCTCTTAGTGAGGATTTATGGCTTAGAGGTAAATTCTAAAATTGAAAATATTGAATTTTTAATATGAAATATGCTTAGCTTTTGGCATGGTACTATTGTGATAGGATTTTTTTAAAGCCTCCTTTTACTGATAGCTTTTATTTTGCTTTTAAACTTTCTCTAAGAGTTGCATATATCCTTTATAGAAAATACAGAGTAACAAGAGAACAATTACCCGTAATTTTAATACCCAGACATAATCACTGTTCATTTTGGTGTATATACTTTCAGTCTTTTTTTTCTACAAATATATTTGTACACTTAGGGATTACAAAAATAGAATTGTAGTATACTTGCTATTTCATATTCCTGCTTTTTTCACTTAATGATGTATCATGTAGTATTGCGTCGTATTGATGTCCCATAGTTTAATCAATTCTTTGCAATTCGATTTAGACAGTTTGCTTTTCCCTGTCAGAAACAATGTGAATACGTTGTATATACATCTCTGTGTCCATCGGGATTACTTCTGTAGAATAAGGTACTACAAGTGGAATGACTAAGTGTGACATATTTTTAAGACTTTTGATACACATGGCCAAATTACCACCCAGAAATGCTATGCCAATTTATAGTCCACCCCAACAGTAGATGTGAAGCCTGCCTCTCACAAACAGTGGCTTGTAGCACTTGTAAAAAAAATGTAAAACTACAAAAATGAGTACCTCTCCATTTTCTATGCAAGTGGGGTTACTCCAAATTTTATAACTTTTTTCAATTAATTTAGTATGAGCATTTTAGCAAGTCAGTAAATTTGCATCTCCTGCATCATTTTTTGTGATTGTTCAGTATTTCATTATATGAATATGCCACAGTGCACGTAGCTTATCCATTCTTGTATATAAGCTTTGTCCAGGTTTTCAGTTACAAATAGTACTCTGATATATATCCTTACCTATATCTCTGACTATTTCTTTTGGTTAAATTCTTAGAAAGAGAGTTGTTGGATCAAAAGGGTATAGACATGATTTAAAGGCTTTTCTTACAGAATCTTGGCTTAATCTGATAGGAAAATAACTACATTTTGTTTTATTTTGTATTCATTTGATTTACTGGTGAGGTTTACTGGCTGTTTGTATTAATTTGGCTATTTGGTTAATTATACCCTGTGTCCATTCTTCTGTAGTGAGAGTTTGTAAGGGTTGTATCATATCCTGTCAGATCCGTATGTCTTACTTGCTATTTCTGTGTGTCATGGGGGTGTTGAAAGACTCCAGTTATTTTAATGTGATGGTCCACACAATACTTAAAAAAAAGACTCATCGTAGTTTCCTTTCATGTAATATTTTTTAATACCTGTGCTTTGGTGATGATCCCTTTGGTTTAAATGAGTAGGTTGTTCAGCCCCAGAACTACTAGAATTCATGTTCAGTGTTTCTGGTTTTTGTCTGACTTTTTATGGAGAGAGTTCTTGACCATCATACTTTCATGATAGGTTTTTACTATGTACTCTCTATTCACACATTGTTTGAATTTGTTATTATTTGTATCCTCTTAGACTTGTCCTTTTTTCCTCTAAAACTAACAGTTATTACATTTCTCCTATTTTGTTTTCCCCTTTTAGCTAGTTTCAAGTGTGATTTGGAGCTGAAGATCATGATCAAAAGAATGCAGTGCATTTCTGAGCTCCACCAGGTTTTGCTTGTGAGGTTTACATGCCTCTGCCGCCCTTGCTAATTATGAACTGAGATTCATTTTGTGATGCTTTTTGCTCATACGTTATATACAGTTATTCTTCAGTTCTGTAATTGTAAAATATGTTGGATGATTTATTGATACTAAAGCCAGGGTTATCATTGCACATTCAAGAAGAGGTTTTTAAATTGGATTATGCATTATGTGTGTGCATATACGTTTCTGTTTTTTTCCATACCCAAAATTACAAACCTGCCATGACTTGTCTTGTGCAGGACTCTTCAACACGTAAGAAAATGAGAGTTGTCTATATGTTAACCTGTAGAGTTAGGAAGTGACCTTTTGTCTTCCATCGAAAGCACTTGACCTGCAGCAGTGTGGCCTCACCAGTGAAGGAGCAAAGGCTTTACTAAAGGCCCTTGAAACCAACAGAACTCTGCTCGTTCTGGATATAAGAAAAAATCCACTTGTTGGTATGTGGTCACTTTTTTGAAATTGATAAACACGTAGCAAAACAAAAAGAATTTGTTCACGTATTGACAGTTTTTTAAAATTTAATGTGTTTAACTTTCCTCATCACGCACAGTTGGCCCTTGAACAACGTGGGGTTAGGGGTGCCGACCCCTACGCAGTTGAAAATCTGGGTATAAGTTTATAGTCAGTGGTTCCACATCTGTGGATTCAACCAACCTTGGATCGTGTAGGACGATAGTACATATTTATTGAAAAATATGCGTGTGTCAATGGACCCGCGAGGTTCAAACCCATGTTGTTCAAGCTTCAACTGTACTTTTCTAGTGTTGCACTTCCCTTATGTTTTTAGCAGATAATGTACTAATTAAAGTGAATTTTACTTGTAAATTGTTCTTATCTCTACTCTGAATAGAGGTGAACCTAGGTACTAAGCCTACTTCCACCAAGAGCATTCTTTCTTTCCTGTGCAACCTCTGAATTCTTGCCAGGAGCACTTTATTCATTTGTCAGAATCACAAGCAATTTTTAAAATATCTTCTGTGTGCCAGATATGGGTTTAGGCACTAGGGATAAAGCAGTGAACCAGACAGACAAAAGTCTTGCCCTCGTGGAGCTTACATTCTAGTGAAGGAGTTCAGATAGAAATGAGTAAACAGATAAGTAATATAATTTTAGAGAGTAGGAAGTGCAAAAATATCTTAAAGTAAGGAGAGTGAGGGAGTTCAGATAGAAATGAGTAAACAGATAAGTAATATAATTTTAGAGGGTAGGAAGTGCAAAAATATCTTAAAGTAAGGAGAGCGAGGGAGAGCAGGTAGCACGCCATTGGATAGGTTTGTTAGGGGACAGCTTCACTGGAGAAGTGGCATTTGAACAGAGACATGAATGAAGAGAGGAGCAAGCCATGGAAGAACTGGAGTAAGCACATTCCAGGACAAGGAGGCAATGAGTATGCAGGCATGTAGGTGGGTGGAGTATTTAAGGAAAAGCAAGGAGGCCAACATGGCCAGAGTACCGAGTGAAGAAGAGTGTGGTATGACATGAGGTCAAGGAGCTAGCCAGGGGTCTGCTCCTGTAAAATCTTGAAGGCCAGAGTGAAGATGTGGATTATTCTAAATGAGTAGAGGGGTTTGAACTGGAAAAAGGCATGATCCAAATAGTATCTCAATAAGGTGACCTGGTATAGAGAATGGACTTGGGAGGATAAAGAAGAGAAACAGGGAGACCAGTTAGGAGACTGTCACAGTGCTCCAAATAAGAGATGTTTATGGCCTAGGTTAGGTTGGAAGTTTGGAGCAAGTGAAAAGTGGTTGAATTCAGGTTGTGTTTTGAGGGTGTAGCTATCAAGACCTGCAGATAGATTAGATGTGGGGTATGAAGGAAATAGTAACAAGGAGACAAGTCGTTGATGATTATGTGTGCAACAGGGTGGTATCACTTAGAAGAAGGGGGCTGATGGGAGGAGCAGCTTTTGAGGGACTATCAGGACTTTGGTTTGTTATCTTGGATGCCCTTTAGGTATCTAAGCGTCTGGATGGTGCTCAGACTGTACTTTCTATCCAAAGGTATCTAAAGCCACTTTAGATGCAAAATGTTTAAAGCTGACCTTTGCTGCTGCCAAAATAGTAGCCACTGGGGGCAGTCTGCAAGATGGCATCTTAGGTTTTTGAGGAAGAAATTAGAATACACAAAGGGGGAAATAAGTGTATAATTACATAATGTAGATTTCATATTTAATTTTATGGGAAAAGCAATAATTAGTTGGCTTTTGGTTTTAAATGGAAATAGCCACTCATTGGGAAATAATTACTCTAATTTCAATTTATTTTACTTTAAATCATTCTGTGCTGAAAGCAGTTACCAAAAAAGGTCTCCAGAATGGAAGGAGTGCCAAGTCAGAGGTATATAACATGTTTTAATTCTCTCGGAAGAATTTCTCTTTAATGGCTTGTTTTTCTTTCCTTCTTAAAAGAAAATTATCAAGGTACTTTCTGCCATCTTAAAACTAAGTTTTTAGTCAAGTGAAATGGCTGTTCTGTTTTTGAAAATGTTGTGTGATGCTTTAATTTAGCTTCCCAGAAATGCAGATTGAAGACCTTTTATTAACTTAAAATATCTTAATTTCTAATGAAGATCAAACTCTCCTAAATTACCTGTAACTTAAATGGCATATTTATCATTTCTCTCTCAGTACCAGTGGATAACTTCTCCATCGGTGAAGGAACCATCCAAAGCTTCTAGACAGAAAAAGAGAACTATAATTTTGGAAAGTGATCGAAAAGGAAAAGCTACTATTAGAATTGGTAACTCTTTTTTTCTTTTTTTTTTTTTGCGGTACGCGGGCCTCTCACTGTTGTGGAGCACAGGCTCCGGACGCGCAGGCTCAGCGGCCATGGCTCACCAGCCCAGCAGCTCCGCGGCATGTGGGATCCTCCCAGACCGGGGCACGAACCCGTGTCCCCTGCATCGGCAGGCGGACTGTCAACCACTGCGCCACCATGGAAGCCCTCTTTCTTTTTTTTAATGCCACTAGAACTTATACCCCTTATATTTTCTGGTGTGCTAAAATTAAAACAGCTTTAATGGTTATTCCTTAATGGTTAATTACTTCCTTAACAGTTAGCTATTAATATTATTTGTGGTTCTTATGGAACGTACCTAGGATGTTCCTGACACATAGTGTTTAATATTTATTAGATATTAATTTTAATATGATAAAGCTCTTGAAGTGACAAAATCCATATCCAGATACGAGGTCACCTTTTCTCCCTTTCATGTGGGGTCCAGGCCTTAGGAAAGAGGGAAGCATGTGATGTGTCTGTTGACAACCCCAAAATAAAATAAAGTAGGCAGAGCCCTTGGCACTTTACAGATATGAATACCTTTTATTGTCATCAGAACCCTGTGAACAGACAGTGTTTTACAGCAGTGCAGACAGGTTAGGGTCAGGTGCAGCGGGGAAGTGGGATCAGGCAGGATAAGAACATGGGGAGATTGGGGGGGGGCTGTTTCCAGAGCCTTTACTAAGGAAACAACAAAAATCACAGATGATCATGACTGTTTTTTCAAAATGCAGGAATCAGTGGAAAAACTAGAAATGATCATGTTCAGAATTGTGATCAGTTGTGTCTAAGTATGTAGAAGTCAGTTACTTTCCCATAAGCCAGAAATAACACTGAAAAACAAGGAAAGATCCCATTTGCAATAGTCACAAAAATTAGTAAATATCTAGAAGCCAGTTCAGTGTTCTCCTGAAAAAGTTAGTGCAAAAGGATAGATGAAACATTTTAAACATATATGTTAACATTAATAAAATGTAATGTTAACATACGATCTATTAACATATAAAGCCACTGGCAGAGGGAAACAGAGATCAGAGGAGAAGTCCAGAAACAGGTCCCTGTTTACTTGAGAATTGTATTTTAACTTAGACAATTTTACAGTCTAACTTGACTTTGTCTAATTGATTGATTGAAGCATTGATAATTCATTTAAACAGAAATTAGATATTTGCATCACAGCATACACAAATTCTAGTCAGTCAAAAAGATGCAAAGGCAACTAAATGCAAGAAGCAAATATAAAATACAGGAGAGAATTTCTGTGTAAGTGTAGGGAGTACAGAAGCCTTCCTAAGTAAGCCATAAAACTCAGAAGCCATAAAGTAAAAGATATTTAATTCCATGAAAATTTAAAACTTTTCTACAGTTCAAGATGTAAACAAAACAAAATGACAGACACCAAAGTTGGGTAGTGTATTAACATATAAAGGTTACTGTTGATATAGAGAAGAACCCACAAATAAATGAAAAAGGATAAGCAAATTTTCAAAAGGCAGGGGGTGGTTTCTACCTGTATGAGCAAACAACTCAGAAGAAACACAGCTGGCTACTAGACAGTTGAAGAGGGGCCAACTTCTTTAGGAAATGCAGATTAAAACCATGGGATTTTCTTCCCCTCTGATGGGCAGAAATTCTAAAGACTGATAACATCTGGTGTAGACGAGGGAACAAACACACTTTGCCTATGTTAAGTATAATAAATGTGTTCAATTTTGGAGTGAGGTTTGCAGCGTCCATCAAAGTTCAAAACTCTCTTGCTCTTTGACCAAAGACTTTTACTTCTAGGCACCTGCCCTCTGCCAGTACTCTGCCTTGCACAGAAGTGTGCATAAAATCAGGCACCCGCAAGTCCAATGAGGGATACTGACATAATGGGGAAAATCTAGAGACAACCCGGATGTCCTTCGGGAGGGGTCTGATGAAGGAAATTAGAATCCATCCGTGGTATGGAGTAACGTGTGTGTGGAGAACGGGGAAGGTCTGTGAGCAAACTGGGAAGATGACCTGATACGTCGTGAGGTCAAAAGGAAAAAGAGCAGGTGTAGAAAAGGACATTTCTATGATTCCACTTAGAAACCCACAGTGTTTGTATTTGTAAATACTATGTATGTATATATGTACATACGGAAACACGCATATATACACGTATACACATTTGTGTATCTGATCCTGAAAATGCACAAAAGACTGTTATTGGCAGCCACCTCTATGGAAGGGAATAGATCTTTATATTTTTACTCTAGTTTTCCTAATCGTGTGCAAATTTAGAGTTAATTTTTTATTTAAAAGTTAGGCAGTCAGGAGAGGCCTAGTGACTGTTTTGTGGGCTTCTCTCACCTCAGGATGCACTCTTCGCGCCCTTCTTGTTTCTGGTTTGTCTTTTGGAGCAGACACCACTGAAACGAGCGTCTTGTCATCGCTTGCCATCTGCCTGCGGTTTTCTTGCGCCCTACTCACCGTCACCACCTTTGTGAGATGCTGTTTTGCGCTGAGGTGGTGCCTTTCCCCTCACACACACCCCTCTGGTACCTCGGGAAGTCCAGGGGTTTCTCAGTGGGCATTCTAGAACACTCATCCCAGAGATGCAGTGGGTTTTTCAGCCACATGCATTTGGGGAAAACTCTGTTCCTGTATGAATTATCCTCTTGGGAGTTCACGATTCACCAGAGCTCTTGAGACGCTCTAGGAAGTTGAGTCCAGAAACCCGTGTAGCCCTGTTAATTCAGGATTTCCTAAATTTCTATGACTGACTGTGGCACCGCTTTTCCAGTCACAACCATCCTTATCAGCTTCCGTCCTAGACTCCCTGGGGAGTGCTGCTCAGACTCTGTCCTGGAAGCTTTGTAGTCCCAGGATTACCTGCTGCTTCCACACCCACCCGGCCCCCTGCTAGCGCTCTGTCAGCCTGGCACCTTCTCCCTGCCCCCAACTCATTCGGCCACAGGCCCTGCCCCTGCTGTGGGATTTAGTGATAACTCCTGGGAGCGGTGGCCCAGCACAGCCCACGGCAGTGCTCGGTGTGGCTCACAGGGCTTAAAACACACAATTTGAGCCCTTACTGGAACATGGGAAGATGATTTAAATCCAGATGTCTTATTTCATAATCCCCGTGTCTCTGAAAGTGGGAGAAACAGACTGGGAGGGCCGTATGTTTCAAGCAAAAGGGAGACTGTTTCTCTGTGGAAGTAAAGAACGGGCCCTCACAGTTAACAGGTAACGTAGGGGGTTTGTGCTGAGTCTGTCACGTTGGGCCTGTTATACTCATTTATATGACCGTTGGGTCCTTATTGGCATTTTCACTTACTGCCCATGCTTGAAACTCCCCAGTGTCCCTGTCTTGATCACGAGCCCTAATTCTGTTGACCTAGAAAGTTCTTTGTGGGAACTTTCTAGCAGGCCTCTCCCCCAGTGTCCCCACCCTCCAGCCCCTGTGTCCTAGTGCTTTTTCTACAACGCAGAACTCCTTGTTGTGCAGACCTGATTGCTCCTCGTGCTCCAGGATCCGATGGATCCAGTTCCCAGGAGAGCGTGTCTTCAGGGCCCTCTGCGGTCTGCAGTCCTGCCCCCAGTCAGGCACCCAGCACCCCAGGTGCTGCAGCGAACTTGCTGCGGTCCCCCGTGCCTTGGCAGAGACAGCTCTCTGCCAGATGCCCTTCCTTCGTCTCCCCTTGTCCTGACCCTTCCCACCTCCCTTCCGCTGAAACCTTCAACCTTCCCTTGGGCAGAGGTACTTGCTCAGCTCTGTGCTTCCACAGCGCTTATCCTGTGGAATCTGAATTCCCTCCACAGCCGTCTTGCTAGGTTGGGAGCAGCTGATTCCCCTTCATCTTTTTCTTCCTTCCCTCAGCCCCACAGCAGGGACACTCTCAGGCACCGTGCAAATTTAATCTTCAATTTCTAGTTGTTATGACATTGTTGCTGTCAGGATACCACCTACGTTCACAGTAGGATGGGTAAATGTGTGGGGGACGACTGTAAAGACAGATTCTTTGTAAATCCAGGTTCTTAATTCTTCCCCCTTTTAATATTTTTTCCCCTTAAATCACGTGTCCTTCTTGCTGCTCCAGCTCTATAATTGGACTGTCACCTGGGGAGCCTGAGGCAGCAGAATATCAAAGAGGGTAGACACTACATTTTTAACGTCAGTGTCAACCAGGATACCTACTACCTGTGCAAAGGGGGGCCCAGAATTCAGGCTCAAGCCTATTACCAGATACTTGGTTTCCCTGCTTGCGTCTCTTCTGTCTGTCGACGTGCACTTGACTCCTATTAACTTTAACAGGAATTATGTGTGTGCCCTGAGGGCCGAGCATAGCTTTTAATGGGGGCTTCCTCACACTGCTTTTCTTTGCTGTTTACTTTTAATGAATCCCACCCTGTAGAAGTGGAAGAATAAAATAGGATGTGCTTGAGAAAATGGAGAGAGTTATGACATATTTTCCTTGTAATCCAGAATAGCATGTCAGCTCTTCTTCTGTTTGTCTCCTTTGGTTGTCAGTGGAAGATAATTTTGGCTTGCTCACTCTCCAAATCAGAAACTGAAGTCCAATACTAACGTATCCTAGATGAAACTTGACCCATTCATTTTTGAGAGTCTGTATGATCCCTGTGCAAGGTGCGGAGAATGAAAAGACAACTCTGTTGACTTCAATTGATATTTACATAGCATTGAATGTGTTCCAGATGCTGTTCTAAATTCTATCAGTTACCTACTTTTGCATCATAGAACACTTCAAGACTGTGACTGAAAACCACAGCCATTTCTTTTGCTCAGGATTCTTTTCAGTCAGCAGGTGGGGCTGGGCTCAGTGGGGTGGTTTCTTCTGCTGGTCTCATCTGAGATCACTTATTCAACCAAAGTCATCTGGTGATCCACCTAGAGTCTAAATGGCCCCCCTCATCTGTCTGGCAGCTGGTGCTGGCTGTGGGCTGGGCCTGTTGTTTCCAGCAGGCTAGCTCGGGCTTGCTTCCATGGCAGTGATGTTTTAAGAGGGCAGGTATAGAAGCCTCATGCCCCTTGAGGCCTCAGCTTGGAAGTTGCACAGCATCACTCTTGTTGCAGTCTCTTGGTCAAAGCAAGTCCACAAGGCCAGCCCAGATTCAAAAGGTGTGGAGCACTAGACCCCACCTCTTGCTGGGAGGGCTGCAGAGAATTTGTGGCCATTTAGTCCTCACATCAGAGAGGCACAACAGAGAGATTTAGTAACTTGTTCAAGGTCACACAGCTTGGGACAACACAGTGTTTTAAGTGCTTTGAAAGCTGCTGCTCATTATTTTTAAATCTTACTGCCACTATTCGGACCAACTTATTTTTTTTCTCTGCAGCCTTGTAGAGAAAGGGTCATTCACATTGCTGTGTGGCTGCCATGGGTTGAAAGCTTCATCTATGTTGTACCACTGAACTGTCATAACTAGTATGAAATGGAGATATTATTATTATTGCTAATATTCAGATGAGGAAACTGAGGCTCTTGGAAATTAAGTATGAGTCGTATAAGAGAATGTTAACTCACTGTTCCATATGCAAGAGTGATCTCCCTAAGTAAATGATAAATGTGCTGGCACAGATCTTTTTTTTAATCTCTTGTTTGCATCTGGAAAATGGTTTTTAAAACTTTTCTGTTGCTTTGTTAATGGCAGTTGCACATTGCAGAAAAATAGCTGGAAGAAAAAACATGTTTTTCAGATGTCCAGTGCAGGCCCAGGATAGAAGCAAGATGAATATTCCATTCCACATTGTCAACACCAAAGGAGATGATGCTTTAGAAAAAAGATTTCTCGACAGAGCTCTTGAACTCACTATGATCTCCCTGAAAGGGCATAGGTGGTGAGTACGTGTCCCATCCAGAAGCTTGTCAGAGAATTGGTTTAGTTTTCAGACGCCGAAGGAGACACATCTAGGAGGCTGTCCATCCTGGAGTAGCAGTTATTGTAACTAGTTGGGAAAGACCGTTTGTTACGGGGGTGCTCCTGCTGCTGCTTACAGGCCCCTTAGCACGATTCCACGGCCGAGAGCATGGGGCGGGGGGGGCACACCTTCTAGGAGCTTTGGTCAAAATTTCCTTTGAAAGTCTCTGCTCTGACAGCACAAAGGTTGCCATCCCATCTCTAGTGCAGCTGGCACAAGCCTGTTCAGTGTAAGAACAGACACTGTTGCTCCCCTGAACATCAGAGAGAGTAGTTAATTCTGTGAGCTCCATGGAAGATGTATGTTTTCACGCATGAGAATAGCTGCCCACTCCCTGCCCCCTGCACAGCAGGCTCATTGAAGAGTTGAGCTAACCTAGGTTACCTGTGAGCATGACGGTCCTTCACTGCCGTTGGAAAGGAATTTTCTAATGACTGAGATGTGTGACGCTCCTGGCCACCTGCAGGGGCTTTCAGGTGGGAGGTTGGACACGACGGCCTCAGGGGCCGTGACTCTCGCAGGAGCTGGTGACGGGAAGGAGGGTCATCCTGATGCTCAACCAGATGCTCCTGTTCTTAACGGCTGCATCGGTGGTTCTTCTGGGTCCGTGGGAGGCATTCAGGCCTCTCTGTGTAATGCTGTCACCATCGAAGATGTCAGAAGCTGGCAGCCTTCATGAAGCATTTTTTGGAGATGCACCAGCTATGAGCACATCCTAACTAATATACACTCTGCCCTTGAACAGTGTAGAAAATTGAAAGTCACCTGGGCATGGCTAAAAAACACAGTATGTTTTTCGAATGAACATACTTATGATAGATTTTCTTCTTTTTTCAGAGAACACAAAAGCATCCACAGCTATCCCAAGCTGTTGAAACTTAACCTTAATTCTGACTTGAACTGGAAGCTTTTAAAAAGTCTTCTCTTACTTTTCTACCAAATGCCAGCCACTGTTGTCTTTGCTGCTACTTTTTCTGCCTAGATCTCATATTCAAAGCTGCCTATGGGTTTAATTATATGCCAATTGCAGGTTATTATTTTTAGAGAAACACAGACACACAGCATGGAGGGTGGGTGGGGCCCTCTAGGTGCTGAATTTTGATCCTTTGCAAGATGACAGCAGTGGGGTCTTCTGGATCCTTTCTTTATACGGTTGTTCTCATAAAGCGGTAGAAGTGACTTACTATATGTTTGTATAGCAAGGTCTGTTTTTACTACCAAATAGTTTATATATCTATGCATTTATATCTCTGTGCCTTTATATTTCTAATAATACGGTTCTTGTTGGTATATGTTGAGACTTTGAGAATTTGTTAGGATCCTTGACCTTGTGCATTAGAGTGTTAGGTTCTCAACAGTCGTGTGCCTCCCCTTCCCCCTCCCCTCTCCCTTTTTAAGCTGCTTCACAAGATTTGGAAGCTCCCTGCTTCACTTTTCCTTTCCTTTCAGTGGGTAGAAGATCGGTTGGTTGGTTGGTTGGTTGGTTTTGTTTTTCAGTTATGCTGTTAAACTAAAAATCTGTGTTAAATTCCCTTACTGTTGCTTCACGTGATCGTTCTCCTTCTGGTGTTTGACCAGTGATGCCGAAGAAGGAAGATCTTTGCTGAATAGTCTTTTCCCCTATTGTTCATCCATTGTCAGTGTTTTATGTTGACCGTGTGAAGGACATTAAAGTCCTAAAACATCTAAACCTTTGTCAATGAATTTCTTTACATGCTTTTTAGATGGATTGTTCTTTTAAAAACTTTATGCTGGGAAAACTTGAGTCTAAAAATAGCATCTGTGAAGGGTATTTTTTTCAGAACCGTGTAAGACTTGAGTCCTGTACCTCCATGTTTTTAATGATTCAGCGTACTGGTAGCTTTCCGTTGGCTTTTGGAATGGACGTTATCAACAGACCACCTTACAACACAGCTCACGATATAAAGTTGTATGAACTTTGTCCCACTTAGGCTGGAAACATGCCACTAGGACAGTTTTGAGCCATCTTTGTGTTTCGCTGGATTGTGTAATGAGGACTACACTGATCTTTCGTCCCAGCTCTGCACCAATTAGTTGGGTTAGTTGGGTTTCCTGCTTAGGGCTAAACCTTGCCAGTCATGGTTCTCTCATCTGTAAAAAGGAGGACTGAAATAACTCCCCCACTTATCTCAGGGATGTTTGAAGAGCTTAAAACAAGGGCTCAGTGCAGGATGTGACTGTTTAAACACAGTAAATGTTTCAACAGCAAAAGCCGGCCAGTCCATGGACGCCATCCAAGTGTTCACATATAATAGTGCTCAGAGTCTATTTTGCCTACTTCCTCATCCATTCATATGATGGTTCCAAGTCCCTGTGGTTTGTACCGGCCCCAAATCTCTTGAATCTCCACTTATTTCCATTCCCATTGCCACAGCCAGCTCTGTCAGCCCTCAGTGGATCATTTCAGCAGCCTCATCTGCCCCCACCTGCCCCTACCAGCACCGCCAGCTGGACCGTCACTTCCCCTTCATGCTCCTCCTTGGTTCATAAAAATCCCAGACTTCTGAGCCCAACGGTCACAGCTTTGTGGTGTCTGGTCTGGCTTCTTCTTTCTTGTGTTTCTGGTTCTTGGAATGTGGCGAGCATATATGCCCGTGCTACGTCGGGTAAGCCTGGAGTTTCTGCCCCCCCTCAGCAAGACTGATGTTCCTTCAAGACACCTGCCAACCTCCTGAGCTTGTTTGTGTCTCCTGCATTGGAAGGATGCGCTTTTCCTTTGTTCTTATAAGCGTGACCCTTTTATCCCATCACAGCACCTCCATTCTGTGTTTTCCTGTGCCGAGGGTGTCTGCTTACGTGCCTTCCCCATCGGAGCAAGGAACAAGCCCTGTTTCTCCACCTCCATCACCTGGCATCCTGCCTTGCCCTTAGGAGGTGCTCAACGACTATGTGTTTAATGAATGGAAAGGCAGGGCTTCCTGAATTTTGCAAACAGCCTGCAGTAAAGGCAGAGGTACAATCTCACATACGTGGATGTTTTCATTTTTCAAGAGCTTACTATATAATTTCATTTTTTAACTAAAATTTAAAATCTTGGAGGGCTCCCAGGCTCTTCTTTACATATGTGTGAAAGTGTTTGGAAAACGGCGAGCAACTGCATTCATACCAGGACAAAGGGTAGTCACTGTTGTCTGGAGCACAGATCGCTGGAAGATACTCATTGAGCGAAAACCTTGACCTTTGAATGTCTCAAGTGAGTGAACGGACGCCAGTCTGCTGACCACGTGGAGAGTGGGGAAGGGGAGACAAGGATGCAGGCCCCGGGTCTACAGGCTGCGGGAGCCACAACTGGCCAGTCTTTAAGGTTAAAAGCAAAGTGGACAGGCAGGTGTCTTTCAGGCCTTGGGAAATCTGTGTAAGCCTTGGTGGCCTCACGTTCCTTCAGATCCTTCAGATCCTCCGGAGTGTCCTCCTTCTTCTCCCAAACTGTTTTTGTTTATTTTTCTCTTTCAAAATTTGACAACACATAACCATGTTAATACCACCTAAGTGAGAAAAAACAGATTTGTTCCCTCGTTGCTTATGTTTACCTGCACACACTGCTTTATCCCCAGCACTGTGGCTCTGTTCTTTGCCTGCACAAGAAACAAAATTGTTCTGTTCGGCGCTAGTCTATGTTTATCTAAATGTCTAATGCTGTCTCATCACAACTTAGCAGATGCTGGAAGGTTTGGCCAGCCCTTAGGTGAAGTATGTGATGTAACAAATAATTAGTCCCTTTTCTCCCCTTTGGAGCTTAAGGAGCCACTAAGACCCTGTAAAATGGACAAGACCCATTGATAGATGTCCAGCTCCACCTAAGGCCCTTGCAGGTCTGGCCTTGTATCACTCTGGGATTAATGTTTGTTGTATCGTGTCCTTTGGATGGAAAATAAAATGAGGAAGAATTTTCTCACATTTGATCCGAATGAACATAATTAAAAAGTGAAATGCTACTGCGTCTGCAAAGAAATCAGTCACTTTAATTGCAAAGAAGATTCCCTGCCTCTGTTAGTAATGGGGCTCTTGGTAATTTAGAATCAGAATCCATGACAGCTTGTGATGAATTGGCTCCTTTTGGGCTAAAGAAGGTAAGAAGTTCTAATTACCCCTGGATTATTCCAGAGTGGGTGGAAAAGCTTGATCAAAGAGATATTGGGAGAGATCTCAAAAAGCTAGCAGTGAGCAAAGATTCATTGAATTTCTTTTTAAGAATCTACAGAATAAAATAGTTCATTTGTTGTGACAAAAACAAGAGCCTGTGGTATTTGAAATCCCAGAGCAAATTGGATTTTCTAAGAAAATAGGGAACTGGGCATATGAGAAAAAGTTTACGTACCCAGAAGTCCTATACTTAGGTTATAGAAATTGGCCTTGCTTACTTGTTAGCACACGAGAATACTGACAGCCTTGTGCCTCGCTTGGGGAAAAGTATGGAATTCATCCTTTGAGTGTTTAAATGTATAAGTAATTGGCACTAAGCTGAAGGCAGTCCAAAATGTTTGATTCAAATGAAAGCATAATTTAAGTTAGTAGAAATGTACTCAGGGTCCTAATGAATGAATCTACTGACCCAATCCCTTTTGGTATCCTAGCCTTTGTTTCTCTTCAGATTGCCAACAATACCTGAAGAATAGGCTGGATTTTAGGTTGATGCATTTTATTTTGAATTGTGTGTGTTGATTTTTGTATATCTATATAGATGTAGATATATAGTTATAGATATAATTTCAAACTTAAAGAAAAGTTGCAAGATTAGTACAAAGAACTCTTGTATGTGCTTTAGCTAGATTCACCAATGATTAATATTTAGCTTTATTTGCTTTGGCATTCACTGTCTTTCCATATATACATGTTTTTTTCTCCTGAACCCCTTAAGGGTAAGGACACATTTTGCCCTTTTCCCTGGAAATAGTGATTACTTCCTAAGCGAAACAACATTTTCTTACCAAACCACAGCACAGTGGTCTAAGTCAGAAATTTAACATTGATACTGCTGACTGATCTACCATCCATATTCAAATTTTGCCAGTTATTCCAGTAACATCCTTAATGGCTAAATTTTTCAGGCCAGGAACCAGTCTACAATCCTGCATTGCACTTAGTTCTCATGTCACTTTGGTCTAAGTATGAAATAATTCTTCAGCCTCTTTGTTCCTCATATTATGAGAGTTTGTGACGAGTATAGGCTGGTTGTTGTGTAGAATGATCCTCATTCTGGGTTTGTCCTGTTTCCTCATGGTTCTTTCATGTTCTGTGCTTTGGATGGGGTTCCACAGAGGTGACGGTGTGTCTCTCTGTGCATCCTTACAGGAGCCCCTTGATGGTCATCTGTCTCATTAGCATCTTGGTTAAGGTGGTGCCCCCGCACTTTCTCCACTGTGAAGTTATTATTTGTCCCTTTGTAGTTAATAAGTAATTTATGGAGAGATATTTTGAGACTCAAAGTATTCTGTTCTTCATCAAACTTTTGAATTACATACTGGTTCACAGAACCAGTAATTCAGGTGGATTTATTTGATGAAGAAGGTGAAGTGATTCTTAATGCTTATTTTCCACTAGTAGTTTTACAAGCCACTCTTCTCTCTCCCAAAGGAAAAAAAATCCTAAAATATAAGCAGTGGAGCTGTGCAGAACAGTTCATTGACAAAAGGCAACCATTGGAGGATATGTATTCCAGGAGCTCTGAGAGTAACAAACATATTTTGAGAATGTGAACAGTATGAGCAAGTGTGCTTTCTGGTGAATCAGGGAAGGAGGAAAAGAATCCCCTGATCAGGCTATGGGGACCGACTTGCAGACTTTTCCCTCCCTGAACTAGTCAAGGTTGTTTATTTCTCAATAGTTGTAGAACAGCCCTTTGGCCACACAGACCTTTAATCTAATAACCAGATCATGAACCACATAGCCTGATTATGCTTTAAAAGATGTGATATTTATAATAACCTGAAGTTAAAGTTGCTTCTAATGACTCTAGCCCAGCAGAATAGCCCCCAAGAGAAAAGTAAAATCTTGGCTTCCATCTAGCCAGGTGAAAAGCTGTAGGCATCCCGAGAAATGAAACTTGAAGTTGAAATGTAAGAAATGTAGGAAGTCACAGGTCATTCTGGGGGAAAAAATTAATGATCTTATCCAGCAGAGTAAAAAGCGGCTAGAGGCTGAATCATTCTTTCCTGTTCCCTTCCCCCAATTTAAAACCATAGGTTCTTTAGGTTGAAAGTCCAGGATTTGAAGCAGAAATCTTTAGGAGTTCTTAGGAACTGACAGGTGAGCAGGTTAGTAACCTCAGGTAGGAACAATTCTGCTGTAAAACACACCGGGGAAAATACTCCTGAATTTCTGATGAATTTAAATCTTGGGCAGTCTAACATATTTTCTAAAGAACTATGTTCAAATTAAGGCTCCAGCTGATGTTACCCAGTCACCTCCCCCATTAAGCCATCTCCAGTTCTCCCAATGGCATATTGTTCAAGATATGGTGTCTTCCATGAGCAAGGTTCTTGTGGATACAGGGACAAGATATATCAGTTAGGATTTTGTTGGTCACAATACATAGAAACCTTGGTCCCAACTGGCTAAAGCAAAAAAAAAAAAAAAAATTATTGGTTGATGTAACTGAACAGTCCAAACACAAGGGCCAGCCCAGATCTGGTTTACTCGAGAGGCCCATGTTGTGTATCCTTTGGAGCTACCTTTCTGGGACTCTGCGTCTTTGTCCTCCTTCGTGTCATGCTTCATGATAACCACATTGGTGACATTGCCTCTTCAGAACGGGTCTGTAGCTCTGCTTTCCTCGCCAGAGTGTCCAGCCTCACTCTGCTTGGGCTGCCTTAGATCAGGTTCTCGTTCCTGTGCCAATGAGTAGGACCTGGAGGAAGGGACATGCTAACTGGCTGGAATACAACAGGACCCATCTTTGGAGCTGGGTAGGTGGCCAATCCCACGTAAACCATATAGAAGCCTGTGCAGTTTGCCAAATAAGTTGTGCTTTTTGTTGCCCTTATGGAGTTTACAGCTTCATCAGGGAGGCAGACAAACAAATAAGCAAATGGATACAAGATATGAAGTGAAAGAACAGAGCTCTGAGAATAAATGTCAGGGAGACACGGTCCAGACGGCGAAATGGGAAGTGACATTTGAGTTGAGATCTGAATGGTTGCGCAGGAGTTAATCAAGAAAAGAGGTTAGGGAGAGACAAAAGCCACGTGAGCATTTGGGGGAACCTTTATCACTTGACTTTCTCTTTGGAGAGTTGGTGTGTGATGCTCAAAATATTGAACAACTAGTATGGTACCCTAAAGAGGGCCAAATTACAAGTGGCCAAAGGAGGATGACTCCAGGAAAGCACCACCTTGCCGTAGGTGGCCACAGATGAGTGGCCCACTGCTGGGGTCTGAGGCCCACAGGGCTAGGGCTGGGGCAGAGACTGTTAACCAACTAGGATGGAAGTAGTAGATAAGTATATAAATAACTGGTATGGCAGCAGAGGCGTGTACCTGGTGGATTTCAAGCCTGAGTGTACCCCCTTTTTTTCTGGGCCTCTTTCCACTGTTTACTGACCACCAAACCTCCCCATGCGATAGTCAATAAATGTTGACTAAACATATAGATGACTGTATCGGTAGCGTGGGAAAATTATCTACATTCATGCCTGATTGATATTGATAGAAGATTTCGCCCCAGAGCAAATTAGCAAATGCTTCCCTAGATTCCGCAGAGCATCTCAGACATTGATTTTCAACTAGAGGCTTCTGGGATTTGAATCAGCATCTGCCTGAGGTTTGCAAGTTGAGGGGAATCTCAGCCTGGAGACACATGTTGATTCCACGTAAAGTGTTGGAGGCCCGCACGGAGTAATAAACTTATAGTTGTGTTCTTTTTGAACCATTTAATACTTATTGACTTAATGGGCATGTTAAAAAAAGTCATGAGATGAAGCATTAACATCTTGATTCCTGTCTTTTCTTGAAGGGGGAGAAAATTTGGGCCTGCATTGCAGCATGGAGGTTTGTCTGCAGCCAGTAGAGGCTGCCTCTTTAGATGGTGGGCTCTAATTTGCCTTTCTTCCACCTTTCTCACTTTTTTCATATTTGTGACGTACTTGCCCTTGGGTACCGGGTCTGAAAATAGCAAGATTTCAGCTTTCTATTAGAAAACCATCGCGAGGTCAAAAGAGTACGATGATCCTTGGCATCACCCTTCTGGCCTTTTCCACTGTTTTAACCCCAGCAGCAGGAGCATAAACTTTCCAGCTGTGTGCAGGACTCAGAACTGAGCCAGAGCAATCCCCAAACCAGCTGAAGTTAGCCTGTTAGCTTTGTGCAGCCTGAAAGCTTTACATAATCATTGCCAGTCATACCTTCTGGTCATTTCCCTTTAGTGTACAGTTTCCACCTCCAAGTTCTTCTCTTACACCCTGAGAGGCTGGCCCAGAACCAACCTAGGAGCCTCCACTTGGGTGAGTAATTGTCATTAGCCTCCCTTGAGTCTCTTAAGCATCTCTCCTGTTTAGGGCTGAAGTCTAGTTCTATACGATTTCAAGTAAAAACTCCCATCCACAAGTCACTGATCCATTCATCCAACCTTACCTAGTTAGTTAGCAAAATGGGGAATCGTATTGACAAGATCATTATCCTTAAGCGAGTTGGAGCCTAGTAGGGAAATTAAAATGTCAACATGCAATTGTCATACTCTGGAACAAGTGCCTATCAGGTAGGGTTGCAGATAAAAATACAGGACACCCGGTTAAACTTGCATGGTTTATTTGTTAAATCTGATACCCCTACCACCGGGGAAAGTCTTGGGTGCAAGGGAACACAGGTGAGGAGGACCAGGGACGTCTTCCTAGAAGTACTGCCATTGAGGCCAACATGAGAGGGCTTAAGTCAGAAGAGGTGCAGGATAGGGGAGGGCTCTGTGAAGACAGCAAATAGCACGTGTGAAGGCCCTGACTTGAGAGCCGCTCCAGGAAATTCAGGGGCCTGAGGTTCAGGATGTGGGAATGTGGAGGATGGAAGCGTATGTCAGGGGAGGGGAGACTGGAGATGTGATGAAGTCCTGCCATGGAATGTGGACTGGATCCTAAGCACAACGGGCCAGCCATTGTAGGACTCGAAGCGGCAGAGTGACGTAGGATAGGCATTTGAGAAAAACCCTTCTGGCTGGAGTGTAGTGACTGATTAGAAGAGGGAGTCTGGAGACAGGAGAAGGCAGAGCGGTGCTTGCTGCAGTAACGATAGTGAGTGATGGCGGTGGCTGTGAGGAAGAGAGAGGAATGGATGAGCTCCTTAGAGGATGGATGGGTAGATGTGGGAGATGAGGGAAGAGAAAGGTCGCGCATGAAGATGGTTCCACTCAGTGGCACAGGAGAGGTAGGGAGAAGTGGGTACTGCGCTGCCATTGGCCTGTTTGCCTCAGACCGGCTCCCTGTCTTTCCACTGCTCTGCTCCGTGTCACAGGGCTGATCCTGCAAACCCCATCGCCCAGATTTCCTCGCCAACTCTTTTCCAGGTAGGTTCAGCCAGTGGAAAACATTGGCCAGAGGTTGGAGGGCAGGGGGATGGGAGAAGCCAACGTATTTTTCCCTCGCCCTCCACTCTCTGTTCGGGCAGCTGCAGCAGGGTTGGTGGCCGCTTTGCTCTGAGTGGCTGCCCCAGGCACTTCACAGTGCTTAGTATGATAATCTCGAGGTCCATCCACGACATTGCTGCAAATAGCATTATTTCATTCTTTTTATGGCTGAATAATATTCCATTGTATATATGTACCATATCTTCTTTATCCATTCATCCATCAGTGAACATTTAGGTAGCTTCCCCATCTTGGCTATTGTAAATAGTGCTGCAATGAACATTAGGGTGCATGTATCTTTTCTTTCTTTCTTTCTTTTTCTTTCTTTCTCTCTTTCTTTCTTTCTTTCTTTTTTTTTTTTTTTTTTTTGTCACACGGCATGTGGGATCTTAGTTCCCTGGCCAGAGATGGAACCCATGCTCCCTGCACTGGAAGCATGGAGTCTTAACCACTGGACCACCAGGGAAATCCCAGGGGTGTACGTATATTTTTGAATTAGAGTTTTTTCTGGATCTATGCCCAGGAGTGGAATTGCGGGACCCTATGGCAGCTGTATCTGTTGTCTTCACATCTCACATCAACCACCTGCACTCCAATCCTTGCTCTCAACGTCATCTTTGGGGAACCCAACCTGCGACAGGGACCTTGACAAGAAGAAATGGCTCAGGGAAAAGCTACCTGCACAGGGAGGAGATAGAGGCCATCGACCCTGGGGTGCGGCGGGGAGAGTGGGCACAGAGATTTGTCATTTCACCCCTGATACTCAGCCCTCCTGGCTGCCCCACTCTAGGTCACCTCGTGACACAGAGATGACCCGGTTAGAGTCCCTGCCTGTGCAGGAATCTAGGGGCACCAGCGGGTCTGAATAATATCAGTGCAGGGTCTCCCCCACGGCACTGGGGTTATTTGGGGTGGGTCATCCTCTGCTGGGGGCCCCTTCTGGGCACTGTGTGGGGTTCAGCAGCATCCCTGGCCCCACCCATTTGATTCCAGGGGCCCCTCCCACCCAGTTGTGACCACCACAGATTTTCCCCAGACATGACCAAAGAACTGGGTGAGGCGGGGGCAGGATGGCCCTGGGTGAGGACAGGTGTGTTGAAGCAACCAGCCTGTCCCAGGGCAAGGTCTGCCCCAATCCCGTCAGAGCCTGCATTTAGAACTGCCCCTTCCCTTTCCCAGCTCCCCTGCCCTGCAGTGGTCTCCGAGACATCATCCCTATGTAATAAATCACACCTTCTCAGTTTACTGTCCCCAGCACCTAGAAGAGTGTCTGATGTGTAGTAGATGCTTCATAAATACTTGCTGAATAAAGGAGTTGAATAAAGGGATGAGTGGATGAATGAATGAAGGTTACAATGGAAGGAGGGGCGAGATTCCCTTTCTGGCTCTCGGGGGTTGGGAGATCAAGTGAGAGATCCGTCCTAAATAGGCTGACCAGCCTTCTGGGGTTCCCCGGGAATGAGGGTTTCCCCACAGTTCCAGCGCTCAAACCTGAGCGGTCCTGGGCAAACTGGAGGCGGGTGTTGGTCACCCTATGTAAACACAGTAACAATTCCAACTGCAATAGCAATGGCCAAGGACCTCTAGGGTCTTATTGACCAGGCAGAGTTCTTTACCTGGCGGGGAAAGTGGCACAGGAGGGAGGGAGGAGTCTAAGGAAGAACATCCCACACGACAACGTGTGCCAATGGCCCTGGGCCCAAGGTCACACCTGACCAGGGCTTGCTTTTTTTTTTCTAATTTACTTTTTCCCACATGGATATGCAATTGTCCTAATGCCATTTATTGAAAACTCCTTAATTTCCCCACTTTCTGTCATATCAAGTTCTCATATATCTGTTTCTGGACCTTTATTCTATACCATAGAGCTGTATGTCCCATCCTATCACCACTAGGGCTGTTTGATCACTGTAACTTTATTTTTTATTCATTTATTTTTTTGGCCGTGCCGTGCGGCATGTGGGATTTTATTTCCCTGCCCAGGGATCGAAACTGCGCCCCCTGCAGTGCAAACTCGGAGTCTTAATCGCTGGACCTCCAGGGAAGTCCCCAGGGCTTGCTTTGACATCCATCAAATGGTGGTGGGTGGACACAGGGAGCAGCTGTCTGTGAGCCATCCTGTGTAGAAATGCAGGGTGGAGGGCAGGCCAGCTGGAGCGGGAGGGGAAGAGGCGGAGGAGGGAGGGAGGGCGGGCGGGCGAGAGACAGAGAGTTTCCGGAGACAACAGCTCTGGCCCTGTCCTAGGGCATGAAAGCTGAGCTCCTAGTGCCAGGAGTCTTGGAGCCGCAGCCTGTGAGCCAGGGTGACTGGCTCTCCTCCCTGGTGTGTGTGTGTGGGGGGGTGGCTCTAGGCTTCTCAGGCTGGGAATGGGGTGCACGGAGCAGGGACGGAGTAGGGACCCTTCTCTCTGGGACCTCGCGGGCCATCCTTAGCTCACAAAGCTGAGGCACTCCTGGCCCTAAGGGTGGGGGTCTTATCCTCCCTGTCCCCTGGACTGCACCCTCTCACACACAACTTCCCCGTGTGTGCTCCCAGCAGCCAAGAGAATCTGTTTTTAAAAGATTTGGGGGAGGGGGGTAAACATACAAACAAGAGCAGAATGGATACTTTTTCAGAATGGGAATGGCTCTGTGTAACCCCACCCCCAGGGTAACCACAGTCCTGACCTCTAACACCCTTGACGAGTCAGCCTTGGTCTGGGCTTGCGGACCCACGGAAGCTTCCTCATCCCCTCCTTCAGACCCAGTCTCTCCCTCGGCGTCTTTGTGAGAAGCACCCGGGGAAGTGGGACTGCTAGGCTGTACTGCTGCTAGAACTCCACCTGGGCTCCACCAGGCTCCAGCCCCCCGCACTGTGCACCTCTCTGACCCTGGGCACCTCAACTGGTAGGAGCGGCATCACCTTGCCTCCCGGGACTTGTGACACTTAAGGCAGACACCGAAAAGACAAGTGTTTGGCTCCCTGGCTGGCAAAGGGCAGGTGCTCAATTGTCATAAGTGTCCGTATCAGTAAGGGTTCTCCAGACAAACAGAACCCATAGGGTTTATGTGTGTATATATACACACACACGTACATATGTACATGCATACAAAAATATACAGCTGTGTATATATGCAGTATGCATACAGACATATACACATATAGTATATACAATACACACACATATACACACATATAAAATACACAGTTTGTATATATACAGTATGTATACACACATATACACATATACAATACACACATACATATACACTATACATACACACATAAAATGCATAGTTTATATATATACAGTATGTACACATATGTATAACATGCAATAGACACCTAGGTACATGTATATCATACATATATACACACATACAAAGATATTTAGGTGTGTGTATATATATAGTATGCATACATATATAATATATGCAATACATACACGTACATATAGACACACATATACACCTACATATAAAAGCATGTAGCATAAAAATATATATGTACTGTATATATAAATTCATCATATATATACATATATCATATATATAAGATATACACACATACATATACACAACGTATACACACACATACACACCTATATGTAAATATGTGCATGTAAATACACATATAAATACATACACAAGTGTGTCTATATATAGTATATACATATATACATATAATACCTATACAACGTATACACATACAGGTATACAACATATATACACACCTATATATAAATATACACTGTATACATACATACATACAGTGTACCTATACTGTATATATACACACACCCATATATCAATATATGGGTGTGTGTATATATACAGCATGTTCACATTTATAATATGTATACTATATATATACACATACATACATGCATACAATATATACACACACATATAGGCTTGTATGTATACTGTATATAGTACTTACACATATACTACAAACGCACGCACATATAAACGTGTATACATATATAATATGTATACACACATATACAAATTAATAGGCTTGTGTATATTCAGTATTTTTACATATATAGTTTTGTTTTAAGGAGTTGACTCGTGACCGTGAGGCAGGCAAGTCAGGGCAGGACTCTGGGCTGGAGACAGAGGGAAGAGCTGATGTCCCAAGGCCATTGGAGGAACAGTTCCCTCTTTCTAGGGAACCTCATTTTTCTCTCCAGTCCTTCAACTGATGGACGAGGCCCACCCACGCCGCGGCATTGACAATCTCCTTTACGCAAAATGGACCAATTTCAGCGTTAATCTCTTCCGAAAAATACCTTCCTGGCCACATCTGGAATAATGTTTGTGGTTGCCGGGGCCCCACGCAGTGCGCACATGAGATTAACCATCCCCGTGGCGATGATGACACTTTATTTTCTCCCTTGACCATTGTCACTACTATTCCAATTAAAATGGCAGTGCCACGAGGGCAGGGCATTTCCTTTTTTGCCAGTACTGAGCGTCCGCGGTCTGGTGCCTAGCATAGGCTAAATACACGGCATTTTTGTGAACAGAAGCCGGGATGCCGGCTGTCATATTTAATGAGGAATTATAGTCTTCTTATTGGGGGGGAGGGGGGGTGTGTGTGTCACGGTACGTCAAGGGCGGGAGTCGAACCCGCCACCCCAGGCCCCGAGGGCTCTCCTCGGGTCCCCACTTCGGGCCGGTGGGGGTGGCCGGGGTCAGCCGAAGACGTGCGTGCGTGCGTGCGTGCGTGCGTCGTGAGAGCGGGCGAGTCCACGGGGTGGGCCGCGCGTGCCGTGAGTGGTTCGCCCCGGCCCCCGGCTCACTGTGCTCGCCTCACGCCGGCCCGAGTTCGCAGCAGTGCTGGAGGCCCCAGGCCTGTGACCACAAAGAGGGAACCGGGGGCCGGACGGGAGCGCGGCGGCGGCGGCGGCGGCGGCTGAGGCCCAGGCCAGGCCCCCTCCCCTCAGCCGCCCGCCTGTCCGTGTGCCCCGCCCCCGCCGGCGGCGCCGCGCCCCTCCCCCAAGCGCCAGACTAGCACGGTGCGGGGGCCGCGCGCGAAGACATGGGGGAGAAGCTGGAGCTGAGGCTGGAGTCGCTCGTGGGGGCCGAGCCCGCCGTCTGCCTGTGGCCGCTGCAGGTCTACGTAAGTGCCACCCGTGCCCTCCTCCCGGACCCCCGCCCCTCTTCCCCCACGGCGCGCGCTGAGCCCACCGAGAAACGGAGCGACTCGAGTCGCCAGACCTTCTTTGGAGCCCCCCTTCCCCCCGCGCCGTGGTTCTCCGCGGCCGTTTCCAGCCCCCGCGCGCAGGGTGGGCAGAGGGGAGCCGGCGCCGGCCGGGGGCGCAGACTCGGCCGCGGGGACCCCGCGCTTCCGAGGGGCGCCCGAGCCGGTCTGCGGTTGGCTCTGCAGGGCTGGGGACCCCGGTACCCCCGGGCCTGGACTGCCGGTGGGCTTGCCCTTCTGTACTTTAGGATGTGACATGTAGGGATTCTGTTTCCTGGTAGTTTATTCTTAGCGCTGTCAACGTGCTTAGGTTTTTTTTTTTTTTTTTTTTGAGGGCACCCTTTCCTCCCTCTCTCCAGTTTTTTGTGTTTCTGTTTTGTTTTGTTTTAGTTAGGCATTTTGTCCCTCTGATCTTGAGTGGGTGGGCTGGCAGGACACTTGGAGAGGAGGCGTTCCGTCCCCTGATCTTGAGTGGCCTTTGGAAAATGACACGCCAAAGGGAAATTTACACAGAAGTCCGGTGATTCCAGAAATGCAGGGTGTCCGGCCAGGTGGGCGCACGGCCTCTCGTCCCCTGTGGCGGCGTGGTGTGCGTGTACCTTGTCTCAGGGTTTACTCTTGGGCCCCGCAGCCCACCGTCCGGAGGGAAAGCGCAGCGGGCGCCTTGGGCCGGCGCCTTTGGGGCGCCCTTTCGTGCGCTCAGCTTGCGGGGGACCGGCCTCCAGGCGACCCGGCGGGGAAGCCCGCGCGACCCGCCCCTCGCGCGGGCTCCGTGTGTGTCAGTTTTGTGGAAACTGTGTCGCGACCGGGGTCGGGGTTGGGACGCTGGGACCGCCTGGGAGCCGATGTTGACTCCGAGGCCCGGTTCTCCGCAGTTATCTGAGGTCCGAGGGTTTCCAGCCCTCCACTGCGCACTGGCGCTTTCTATTTCTGCCGTTCCTGTGCCTGGAGGCGTGGCTGAGCCTGGGCTCTGGCTTTTCCGGTTGGGTAACTCCGGGTGTCCCGGGTGGGTGACCTGAGCAGCAGTGGGCCGGGCGGGGAGACATGCCAGGGGAGGGAAACTGAAAGTGGGGAGAACCTTCAGAACTCCAGCTGATGCACTTGCCTCGCCTCCCCGCCCTTCTTACTGCACTTGTCATGCACGGGCTGGCTGGCCGGCGCATTTTTCAAAATGTAATAATTTGTGTGTCCTTAGTAGCCGTGAAGCATAGTTCACTTGTAGTGCACAGTTGTAGGAGTTTTGATCGCCATCAGGCGGCAGAGCAATCCTGTCATCCCATTTGCTGCCCTTTGGCGCCAGGGTGCCTCTAGCCTCTTGGTCACTAATCTCCTCTCTGTCCCTAAGGTTTTGGCTTTTCCAGAAAGTCAGATAAACGGAACAACAGCACGTAGCTTTTTGATTCTGGCTGCTTTGGCTCAGCAAAACCTATGCGAGATTCCTCCCGGGTTTGTTTTGTTGTTGTTGTTCTAAATATTTATTTAGTTAGTTATTTACTTGGCTGTGCTGGGTCTTAGTTGCGGCACATGGGATCTTCATTGGCGCGTGCAGTATGTTTTAGTTGCGGCGTGGGGGATCTAGTTCCCTGAGCAGGGATGGACCCCGGGCCCCCTGCATTGGGAGCGCGGAGTCTTAACCACTGGACCACCAGGGAAGTCCGTCATCCCTGTTGTTGCGGGTATGAGAAGCCACTCCTTTTTCTGGCTGTGTTGTATTCCATTTTCCGTTTGTCCATTCGCCTGCGGGTGGCAGGACTTGTGGGATGTTTCCACTTCTGAGGGGATCGGGAATAAAGCTGCTGTAAACATCCCGGGGCAGTTTTCCATGTGAACTTGGGTTTTTACCTCACTTGAGAAAATACTCAGGAGTGGGACTGGGGTCTGTGCTAAGTGTATGTTTAACAACCCTCCTGCATCTTAGAAATTGATATTTTTGAATATTGGAAGAGTTGAGAAATCCACTGTGACCCAGCACCCAGGCACTTGAAACGGAGTTGAAAGTTCATCTGGAGATGGTCACGTTGTCCCCGTCAGTCTTTTATTCGAGGCAGAGCAAGGCCACAGATTTGTAACCCTTGTAAGGAAGGCCTCGTGTGTCCAGGCCCTGGCAGGACCTGGCTTTCTAGTGGTGGGCGGTTCTGCAGTGGAGAGCGTCTTTCCCTTGCTGGCCAGACCTCGCTTGGCAGGGTGCGGGGTGTGCTGCCTGCGTGGCCGGGCGCTCTTTCTGCTGGTCAGCAGCCGTTCCTGGTGTGTCTGTCCTACTACCAGGCAGGCGGTCAGGGGCCCTAGTGAAGTGCTCAGCGAGCCGCAGCCTTCCTAAAGTTTGCGGGTAATGTCTGCTACCCTCCCATTTCCCTGCTGAGGAATTTTGCTCTCTCATGGGAAGTGAGGGGGCAGTACTTTATAAGAGTTCATGTTTTGTGATGACTCGATGCTGAATACATTAAGAAAATGGGCTCCTTCCAGAAGCCTAACTTCTCAGAAGGTCAGATTACGCATGTGACTGCACGTTTGAAATGAGTGAGCTTGTTTGTTCATTGATTCATTCATTCTGCAAGCACCTCCTGGATATTTACAGTGAGTGTTCCAGGGGGCGTGGAGGACAGTAGACAGTATTCCTTTTTTTTTTGATTTTTGAGTTTTACTTTATTTTTTTATACAGCATGTTCTTATTAGTCATCAATTTTATACACATCAGTGTATACATGTCAATCCGACTCGCCGAGCTCAGCACACCACCATCCCCACCCCCCCGCGGCTTTCCTCCCTTGGTGTCCATACGTTTGTTCTCTACATCAGTGTCTCAACTTCTGCCCTGCAAACTGGTTCATCTGTTTGAGACAGCTTTGTACTTCCCGCTTCCAGGGGCTCTCATGTGGGCGCTGCGAAGCGGGGTTTTAGATGGTGCAAGGTGGAGGGTGGGCACTAGAACCGGAGCCCAGTGCCCGGGTGTGTGTGCGCTGGATGGGGCGTGCGGCCTAGGACTCCTGCCAGCTCGGTGACCCCGGCCGAGTGCCTTAAGGCTTCTAGGTCTCAGTGTTCTCATCTGTAGCATGGGGTGAACAGGACTCACTCTCTCTGGAGGTTACAAGGTCGCACTGTGTTAATGTTTGTAGACCCTACAATGTAGAACACTTAGGACAGTTTGGAGCATCGTTAATTGTTCCACAGATGTTACCTGGTCTGTTGAACGACTGCCTGGTACACGCCAAAGCGATTAGGAAATGGATATATCCCAGCTTCATTTCCTTTCCATTAAAACAGGGTTCAGGAAAAAAAAATCTGTTTTTCAGTAGTCGTATCATATAGTGGAAAGAGCACTGGTGTGAAGGCAGCTTAGGGTTTGAATTCCAGGGCTTATGCTGTCTGTGGCCTGGGCAGGTTTCTTTTGAACTGCAATCCCCACACTTGTAAAATGACATTAATAACCACTCTTTCTGTGGGTTCTTAGAATTAATTAAGCAGGTTATGTGTGTCAAGTAGCCTGGCACTTGAATGAGTTGTCAGAACCAAGGGCTGCTGGAGACGATGCTTCTGCCCTAGGTAATCTCCCCTTCTACTGGGCGGCAGGTAAACACAAGCACAGTAGTCAGTGCTCTGGAAGAAGTGAGTTCTGGTGCTACAGAGCATAGAATCTTTTTTTAAAATTTAATTATTATTTTATATTGGAGGTTAGTTGATGTACAATATTGTGTTAGTTTCAGGTGTACAGCAAAGTGGTTTAGTTATTCATGTATCCATTCTTTTTCAGATTCTTTTCCCGTACAGTTTGTTACAGGATATGGAGTAGAGTTCCCTGTGCTATGCAGTAGGTCCTTGTGGATTATCTGTTTTATATAGAGTCGTGTGTCTATGTTAATGCCAAACTCCTAATGTATCCCTCCCCCCCCACCTTTCCCCTTTGCAGAGCACAGAATCTCGGAAGGGAAAGTTCAGGGTAGGCTTCTTGGAGGAGGTGCCATCCTTTCTAAGGATATGTAGAAGCTCCTGGGGTGGCAGGAGGGAGCAGTGTGTGTCAAAGTTTGAGAAATATAAGAAAATATGGCAAAACTAAGGTATAGGACTGGAACTCAGGGTTTGGGAAAGAAATGAGAGTTGATACTGGAAACTTAGTGGGGCCCAAGAGAAGGGGGCCTTGTTTGTCCTGTCAGAAGTTTAGATGTTTATCCTGAAGGCTGTGGGAAACCCTAAAGAACAGTGAGATGGACTTGTGGTTTAGAGACTCACTCGGACCTCCATGTGCAAGGCACTTGATTGGGTGCAGGGTGAATTGTAATCTAAGGTTCCCACTTAAGTTATAAAAGGTTGGACTGGATTTTGCAGATGTGAGAGAGAATGGGTGGGGCCTGGTGACCAGTTAGAAAAGGGAGGGCAGCAAGCGTGGGTGACAGTTTACAGCTGCATCTTTTTGAGAGATACAGAGCACAGTAGGAAGGGATTGGGGGTGGGGAGAGGATCTTACTTCATCTTCAGTGCTTTAGAGGGGCCTGGTAGCCAGGTCTGGGCCCAAGGTTCATATCTGGGCTTTTGGGGAGGAGAGGTGTTTGAAGGCATGGGAGAGACTTAGGTTACCCACAACAAGATCCAAAGAATCATAGGTCTGAGGGCTTTTTAAGTGGGTATATTGAGGAAGTTTATAAGCTGAAAGAAAGCAACCAGCAGAGAAAGGGTGTGAAGATGTAGAAGAGGAAATGATTGTTCATTTGTTTTCAAAAAGCTGAATACTTATCGTGTGCCTGGCCCTTTTCTAGGATCTGGGGTTCTCACCATGTGTTACCTCTTCTGCAAGGACAGTTCAACTCATCCCCTGGTGAAGAGAAGTCAGATTATTCTTTGCATCCCATTCAGGTGTAGGAACTGTTCTGTACCTCTGAAGGGACTTTACTTAACCAGAGTAATAAGTTAGAAATCAAAAGAAATTAGAGCTGGAAGGGACCTTAAAGGCCACTGTACTTAATTTTGCCTAATATTTTACATTGATTGTCAGAAAAATGCAGAGCCCATTCTCTTCAGAATGCCTTCACTGAACTTTCTTTATGACTTTCATCCAGTGGGTCTAGCTTGTAAATTTTGGCCTCCTCCTAAATTTGCTTCTTCATCCACATTACCTTTTTCCCCGACTATGGTAGAAACTCCTGGGTGGTTTCGCGGCCCCTGGTCTCAGTTCCTCTAAGTTCATCTGCCTACTCGGGTTGAGTGATCTTCTAACATGACAAGATATGCCTAAAATAATGCTGCTAATGGCTTGCCCACACAGAGTTAGTGCATACTAGCCGCCCAGCGTGTGCTCTGCACAGAGGCCTGTAATCTGAACTGTGCTTTGCCAAGCCTCCTGGGGCTCTTTGGCCCTGAGGAAGGGGAGCTTTTTGTGATCACTCCCTTTGTCTAATTGGTCCTTCAGCAGTGGGGAGCCTTCTTCTAATCAGCGGAGGCACCCTTACTCAGCCAGTGGTAGCCCCAGGCCTCATCACCTGTGGGATACAAGCCATGCTCTCTCCCAGGCTTGCTTGGGCCAACATGTCTATTTTTATTTCTGTCTCTCCTCACACTTGGACTCCTGGTCTTTAGTCATCCCCACCTGCAGTATTTACAGTGCCCAGCAGGTGTCAGGCTCGAGTGTCTTTTCACAGATGTTTCCTCTGCAGTTAATGCACCTCCTACTCCAACTCTGCATAGCCTCATCTTTCTAGGCTGTACTTCAGGGTTATCATGAAGCCATCACTTAGATATAACTTTTGGCCTCCATAGGCACTTGTGTGCTTAAAGGTTATGGTTCTTTATCTCATGTGATTGAAATTTTGAGTTTATAGATCTTCGTCCTTAATGAGGCTTTAAGGACAGGAATCATTTCTAATCCTTAGCACAGAGCAGATGCTTTTTAACGGTGATAAAATGTATGGTTTAAATGACTCATTTTACAATAATTTTGCTTTAGCTTCCGATAGAAATAAAGTTTCCAGATGTTGTGTTCCTGCAATAAGAAATAAAGATGTGACCTTCCAGTTGCGTAAAGCTCATCAATGCTGTGTAAGTGCGTCGGGTGTGCTAAGGAACGTGGATCCAAGTGGGCTAGTTGTGAGAGAGAGAGACTTAACTATGTTAACAAAGGTAAGCCTTCATTGTGTCCTGCCAACATGTGATAGTTGCTTTTGGGCAAACTAAATTTATAAAATTTTAAACTGTTCCTCGCCATTAAAGGGATTGAATATTGGGCCACTTTGGTGCACCTGTGTCTTGCGAATTGTCCAGTTGGAGATGGAGGTTTAGAAAGTGAGTTTCAGTCTTGTTTAAGTCTCTTCCCATCAGACTGGTCTTGTGATTTCCTACACACCATGTTACTTCCTGTCTACCTTTCCTTGGTGTTGTTCATGCCTGGATTGTCTCCTGTACCTGCTCAAACCTTGGTCCATTCTCATTTGTACCATGGAAGTTTGTCATGCCGGATACTGTCAGAATTAATTTTACTTAAGTTTGTGTTAAGGTGCAAAGCACACGTTTTGTATATTGTCTGTTTTTTGTGTTTGTTTATATTTTTATGGTTTCTCTTCAAGAAATATTATGAGTAGGGAAATAACGAGATGTAAAGAGAAAAAAAGTCATCATTCTCTTTCAAGTTGTTAGAACATCTACCTGCAATCATAATGCACTGTGGTATGTGTTAAAATAGGAAATATATGTCATGTCCCGTAGGAGCAGGAAAGTCAGTGGTGTTAGGGTGTGTCATGGAAGTAATCACAAAGCAGGTGACTGCTGGTTGGGGTCCTGAAACATTAGTGTGTGTTCCTTGTGTCCAGTAGTGGTCTGGAGGGGTCAGGAAGCGTGCCTTTCAATTTGAGGGAACAGAGGGTTTGAGGTCCTCTCTGTTCTATTGCTCTAGTATAGTATACTGCATAGCAGCTCATAAAATACTGTGTTTATAGTTGATATTTAAATCGCTGATTGATCATCAAGATTGGGATGTATCATTGGAAATGAAAATAGGAAGAGTCTTATGCTTTTTAGGTTTTTCCTTTTTTTCCGATGTCTCAGAAGGCTCTTTGACGGGGGACTTTTTATTCTCCCATACAATTCCATGAATACTTATACCCTGGCACTTATTTTAATGGCATTTTCCATTTATAAATGTCTCTGAAACACGTACTGTGAACTATTTGAGGGTAATGACCATGGCCATGGATGACACATCTTAAATGTGCATCGTGTTAATGTTTGAGTGTCAAGTGGTCTACCATCAGTGCTTCCTTCTTTCACCCAGTTTTCTTCCTCATTTCCTTCTCCAAATTTGTCTCATTTTTCTACTCTCCCTTTTGCTTCTCTATTCTTGCTTTCTCTTTCCCATTGCGTGTGTCATTCTTCTTCTTCTTCTTCTCCTTCTGACTTCATTATTATGGCCAACCAAAACCTTTTCTAGGATTGTCTCTATCTTCCTTTCCTCTTCATTGCCATCCACAAACTCTTAGAGAATATTGTTGCTTGAGTCCCTTACTTCCTAGCATACCCATGTACTTCCTGATCACTTTAGAACATTGAAAAGGGTTGGAATTTTTAAAAATAGGTAATTATAATCAGTCTTCTTTCACCTCTGGCATGACTCTTCTTCCTCAATCTGACCATTCTGAAGTCTAGAAGTACTCCAGCTCATTGGTCTCCCTTACCCCCATGTTTAGGCCAAAGAACTTGTGAAACCTTAGCCCTGTTTAATACTTGAATTTATCAAAACATAAGAGGGCTAATTCTGCCTAAGGGCACCAAAGAAGAATAAAGATGCCACAGATAAACGTTTAGTCCAGATTTATAATGGACTCTTAAGTGCCTAGTTGAGTGCTAACCGTTAACTCACTTGAACAACAGGGAGTTCATGACACAAACTAACATGTTAATTGTATAGACACTTCACTTCACCATTCCTCAATGTAGCTGATAAACTGCATCCAGTTAGCTTAAATACATGAATGATGAATTTCCCTGCGTATATAAATTGGGAGTTCCTAAAGTTTTCTTTTTCCCTTTGTACAACTACTGACTGCCACCTCGCTTGGTCAGTGCAATAGAAAATGATGACTAAGAAACACATTGTCTCAATATCAGTGGACATAATGTCCTAGTAGTCTATAAAAATCTCAAAATTCTTAATCTAAAAGGTAGTTCTGCCAATCTTATATCCTTTTCCTTTGTTAATATAAATATCCAATCTATGAAGGTCTCAGTTTCCTTACTTAGAATATGAGGTGGATAGATTTGCTAATATCTAGGGACCTTTCCAATTTTAATATTCCCTAGTTATAAGGGCTGAGCCAAATACAGTGGCCCCCTTAATCATTAACCTCGCTCATGATGAAAGTTATCAGCAAGTTCTACTTGTAAGAGATCAAACATTCATATCCATGTATATTGTAGCACATTGATTTTTACAGAACTCAAAGTAACACAACATAGTTACATTCATAGACTTAAGGTCACTGTGGTATACTTTACAATTTTTCTTTTCCCTAGGAAGGAAATGTAGATCCCTAGGAAGGGATTTCTTTCTCTGCCTTTCAGTAATGTAAGCCTTTTATTATCTCTTGGATCCTAAAAATGGGTAGGGTTTTGGCAGGTGGAGCTTAGGACAGACATTCCAGGTGACAGGGACAACACGAGAAAGGGCAGAAGGAAGAATGGATTTTCAGAAAGACTTGATATCTTACATGATGAGAGCAGCGTTTCACAATCTCTGTCCTGCAGAACACTGGTTTTAGATGATGTTAATGTAGTTACAAGACAGAAGCATTTGGGAAGAGCCGTACTCTACATCCTGACATGAAATTCAAGTTTCACTTTGTTACATTACATACTCTGAAAAGTTTTGGAGGAAGGAATTGATTTATTTTTGTTTAATTCAGTCTTACTCACAGTTACTTGACAAACCTATATTCAGCTGGTGGGACTGTATTTTGTGAAAGGCCAATCGGAGAAATGGTGAGATGGAGCTTAGGCTATTTCTCTGTTGGGACAGGCATGTGATTATTTTTCTTATAATTCTTTACTGTTTGTCCTAACAATTGTTACTTTGCAGGAGTCAGTTTTTTTGTTTTTTTTTTTACATCTTTATTGGAGTATAATTGCTTTACAGTGTTGTGTTAGTTTCTGCTGTATAACAAAGTGAATCAGCTATATGCATACATATATCCCCAGGATTCAGTTTTAAGCCCTCTGTTTTTACCTGAGTTATTGGGACTCTTAGAAAGCTCAACAATCCTGGAGTCTTCATCTCTGATGTAGTTTCCAGAAGCTCCTGGCACTTAACCACTATTTCCTCTTGATTCTTTTCCTCCGACTTCAGACTTCTTCCGATTATGAGCTGATGGTTTTCTCAGCCTCTAGTGTCAAAACCAGCTACCTCACTCATCTTCATTGTCTCAGTTACAAGGTGCAATATTTCCCATGTTTATATGTGTCAAAATATAAGTCAGGGATTGATACATAGCATATGCGTAATAAAAATTGTATTTCTTTTTTTTTCTTTGTTCAAAGGTATCCAAACACTGGCCAAGTTCTTAAATTGAAAGTAGAATGATCTAACTTATTCAGCTCATCCAACCATCAATATTCAATACTTGTCTTTTTTCTTACACATATTTCTTGTATTCCAATTGTGACATTCTAGAGCACAGTGAGTACATTTATAACTTATTACTGCATTACTACCTTGGCTGTTCCTTGACCAAAATTTACTTCATACAACTGACAGCCTAATTAACCTACTAGAGTTTTTTTTTAATGTACGCATACATTAAAAAAAACTCTAGTAGGTTAACTACATTGCTAATAACTGAATTTTTACATCTCTACGCACCCATGTATCCAACACCAGATCAAGATATTATAAAATATTTCTAACAGCCTACACGGTTCTCTGTTACTTCTCTCTGTTCCATACTCTCCCAGGGCAACACCTAAGCTGACCTCTATCTATCACCATATATGACATACGTGGAAACACACAGTGTGTATTCTTTGGTATCTGGCCTCTGATTACATATCATTATATCGGTAGTTTATTCTTTTATTGTGTTTTCCTGATTTTTTAAACCTAGACATTCATACAGTGTCAAAGTACCACTGAGTTCTTCATATTATTATGCTGACCTCCATCTTCAGGGGCTTTCCACAGTCTTCCATGTGTCTTTCCACCTACTTTCTCTTCCATCTAATTATGTTTCATTTAACCAACCTCAGCCAGCCTTCCCCCATATTCCCCAACACGTAGCACTCCTGTGTTCAGCCAGTTTTGTCCCCTATTCCATAAGGCCTTTGTGCCATTCCTGACACTGTGCCTGTTCCCTGCCCGGAAGGCCTGTTCCCTACCCTCTATATACTTGTTCAAGACTCAGTTTAAATGCTACCTGTTCTGAGAAGTCTTCTCAGAAGAAGCCAGTACTTTTTGGAATCCTTCTTTAATGAAATCCCATAGCAAGTGTAATCTGTCCTCCCTGATCTGGTAATTAATTATCCATTGGTCCTATCATATAGTGTTTGTTTTCCTTGTGTGCTGTTATTATTTATTGAAGCAGATTACAGTGACTTGAACCAGGAACTGGGTCATTTTCCTCTTCATTTTAGTGCAAGTTTCTGTGATATGAAGTTAAACTCTTTTTCCCTCACTTCCCATTCACCCTCAGCAGTTGTTAAACATGAAGTACAAGTGAAACTTGTTGGTTAACAGGTTTTTGTGGTCCTTGGTTCTGGTCCCTAGGTCTAAGCTGCACTTCTGTAGTGCTAATTTGACTGATTTCTTATTGTCACGTAACTCAGGAATTAACTAAATCATTACAAATTTAGATACATATAAGATAGTATAAAAAAAAAACCCAGTGGATATCAAAAGTTTTGGCCTGGAGGAGAGTGTCGTATGAGTCCTAATTTGGTGGGGTTCACACTTAATGATCGAGCCTTCCAATATTCCACTGTAAGTAAGAAAGAGGTATGCAAATATATGGTTAATGTTTAACAGTGTTGATAAAAAAGAGAAGAGAGAAAGGGACGACAGATATTTTGAGGGCCTTGTGGAATTCATGAACAATTATGATTGGATGGGGAAAAAGAAGAACCGAGGGCTAACCTCCCGCAAGTGAAGTCAGGAAAGAGAGAAGGGCTCATCTGGTATGCAGGTAGAGAGGTTTGACCTACAGAATCTTAGAAAACCTCAACAATCTGAGCAGTGTTTGCAAGAGGCAAACTAAAGGGCTAACAAAAGTCTGCAAAAGTCTCACACAAAGAACTCTGGCATGGTGTTCATCATCTAGCTAATCCTAACATGCAGACATTGATGAGAGTAAAGTCAGGTCTTTACCAGAGTGGGTTTCTTATTTGGGCAACTGGGTCAAATGAAGAAAGGCAGGTGTAGGCTGCCAGAGTAATAAATAAGGAGAGGAAAAAACAAAAAGAACGAGACATATCATTCATCAGTGATTTCCCCCCAGTATTCTTAGCCTCCACCTTATCTCCATCTTGCTGCTAACACAGGAACTAGACCGAACAGTGAGGTAAAAGGTCTCTACAGAAACTGAGGTAATATAGAAAATAAAAAAATAAAACATAAAATTGTAAATTTTCTTCCTAGGGGTAATTGAGATGATAGTTCAATAATAACATAAGATCAGGTGAAGTCTAAAGAAATTTTAGAAAAGCTGGATAAAGTAAGAAAACATCTGTTCGCTGGCATCTGAATGTTAGAGAGACACCAAGACATGTGGGCCAAGTTGTGGAGAGAAGGGAAACACAGACGCAAGCTTGACACTTGGTGCAGCTTTTGTCCTTGGGGCATTTGCTGATTCAGCTCATACAGCCTAGGAGCTGAAAAGCCAAAGAGTTCAAAAGACTGTAACCACAGAAGCCAATGGGCAACAGCTCAAGCTAAAGGCAACAACTAATGGAATGATAAGCTAAGTGTATCTTTAGTCTCACAGGGCTGCGGGAACCATTACATTTAAAGCCTAACAAATACAAGGGTAGTTGGGAATAGGGAGAATCCAAACATTCACATGGTAATCCCAAAGGGCAACACCCATAGAGGAAGGACAAGACAGAAATAGACCAACCTTCACACAGACTGAAAAACGGCTTTGAATGAGCTCAAACTGAGAATGGACTAAGGTTACCAGTCCCTATAGTAACTGTCTGCCATGGGCCAAAGTAAATCTTTTCAAGAGAAAGATAACAACATCCAGAATGTGGAGGTATCTTTATAGTTTCGTAAAATAATTTAAGCCCAATTTTAGTATAAAAAATAATTGGACATAACCAGGAAAAAGACTAAATGATCAAATGTTCAAAAAAAGAAGAAAGAAAGAAAAAAGACAACATAAATAGACACAGGAGGACAAGGGTTAGCAGGCCTTGGTTTAAAAAAAACAACAAAACTACTATGGTTAAACAAAGAAAATAGACACATGGCAAATAAACATATGAAAAGATGCTGCACATTCCATGTCATCAGTGAATTTTGAATTAGAACAATAATGAGATACCACTACACACCTATTTAAATGGCTAAAATCCCCAAACTGAAATACCGAAGTTGGTGATAATGCAGAACAATTGGAATTCTCATTTGTGGCTAGCGGGATACTTGGCAGTTGCCTACAAAATAAACGTACTTTTACCATACAGTGATGTAGTAATCACGCTCTTTGGTATTTACCCATAGGAACTGAAAAGTTATGAAAAGTTATGAAAGTAAGAGCCTTTACAGTGAGAAAATTCTATGATTCTATGGTTTTTCAACTCATTAATTTGTGTAGTTCATCCATTTTACTCATTGTATACACTTAAGTATATTGTTCCTTGAAATGGCCATTCAAAGGTGTTTCCTGTGCCACACACTATGAATGTTAGGGTTGGTCCTGTGTAAATCTTACCCCCATTGAATTAGTATTATCCCTAAACAAGCAACTTTGTTCCATAAGGAAACAAAAAAGAGGTTCAGAAATGTCCAAACTAAGTTTTTATAAAACTGTGTTATCAAATCTTATTTATCAAAAAACTTCAAACATAGCAGTATGAGTTCCCATATACCCTTTACTCAGCTTCCCCAAATGTTAACATTTTATATTACTAGAGTATAATTATTGAAAGCAGAAAGTTTACATTGTCACAATGCTACTAATGATTTATAGACTCGTATTCAAATATTGCCTATTGTCTTGTGGTCCAGATTCAAATCTAGGATCCCTTATTGCATTTGCTTGTCATATCTCCCCATTCTTCTCTAATCTAGGATAGTTCCTCAGTCTTTTTTTGTCTGTTATGACCTTGAACTAATGGAAAATCTTATGCAGTCATTTTGTAGAATTTTTCTCAAATCGGGTTTGTTTGATATTTTCTCATGGTTAGACTGAGGATATGAATTTCTTGACAAGAAGACTTCAGGAGAGATATTATGGCATTTTCAGTACATATTAGAGCTACAAACAAATCTGTATGTCTCACTACTGGGGATGCTAACCTTGATGACTTAGTTATAATGATAGCTGCAAAATCACTATTTTTCCCTTTGTAATTATTTGAGATTGTTCAAATATTCTGCTTCTTGTTTAATTTTCCCATACTAATTTTAGCATCCATCAATAATTTTTGACTCCACCAGGTACTGTGGTGTTTGATGATTGTTCATTTTCTATTCCCATCATTCCCTCTACATTTATTAACTATAATTTGAGTATAAGAAAGAGCTGTTCTTCTCATTCATTTATGTATTTATCTGGTTATTTGTTCATATATATACATACATCAGTGTGAACTTGTGGATATTTATTTTATTCTACGGGTTAAAATTTATTACTGTCATTAATAGTTTTGTTTCTCAAAGTGTTCCATATTTGGTCACTGGTACTCCTTCCAGCTGTCTCCTATATTTTTCCTACATGGCCATACAGTTTTTGGAGTAATATCTTACTTTCTGACACCACAAAATGCTCCAGACCCATCTTTTACTTTCTTCTGTCTCAGGCTTGAATCAGTCATTTCTCCATGGAGTTCTTGTTCCTTGCATTAATAATGGTATTCAGAAACCAGAATCTTGGTATGAGGTGGATTTATCACTATCCAAGCTACCTCATTGTGTTTTCAGCAGAGAGAGCTAAAAATATATATACGAATACATAAAAATATACAAGTATCTCTATTTTCATATTATCTATCTGGGTGTGTGTGTATACACACACACGTGTGCACACACACACCTTATCTATCATCTGTCTACCTACATATATATATATAACTTCAAGTTGATATATGAATTCAAATTGATACCTTGATTCCAATCCAACACCACAGGGTTTATTCTAGCCTCCCTTACCCTTTCCTTATTTGTCACTCTTTAACAATTAGAAACCTGATTCTCATTATTTGCAGTCTATTTAGTCATTTGCTCAATTCTGGAATACACATAAAATATTTAAAAAATCATTAACCTGTACACGTGTGAAAAATAAATTTACTAACAAGTTCAATATTTGTGTACATTTCTTTTTGTCTTTAGCTTTTCAGTATATATTGTGCATGGTTAATGACAGTGTATTAAAATACTGTTTTCCAAAGTTACTTAGGTTAGCTCTTTCCCACCTCCTTCAGTGTGTTTTTTTTCTTCTGCAGTGTGAGAAAATCCAGTACTTTGTGTTCAACTCAGACTACCAAACCAGAAGTTCTGGCAGAAAAGGTGATAATCCATATGTGCAATAAGATCCCCAGGTGATTCTTTTCATTGGAGAAATATGAGGAACACTGCTTGACGTCTCTACAACTAAGATGTCTAAAATGAAACTTCAATTATTCCTTCTTCCAAACTGTCCCATCCTGCAAATCTTTTCTTCCTCAGTGAATGGTGCCATGATTCACACAAAAACTAACTCAGTGCAAAAACCTGGGAATGATCCTCAATTCCTTCCTTTTCTTCACTTTCTGCATAGACTGCATCATTAGGTCCTCTGGAATCTCATCTCTCTCTCTCTCTCTCTCTCTCTCATCACATACATAATGTTTCTCTTCATCTTCATTGCCACCATCTTAGCCACTACCATTTCTCCTTTGCTCTACTTGAACAGCCTAGTATCTACACAACTATCTTTTCATTTAATTGCTTTCTCTTGCATCTAAGATAAAGTCGAAATCCTTAGCCTTATAGATTCTGGCCTTGCCTTTTCTTGTAAGTTGTATTTTCATACTTATAAGTACAGGCACACTCACACGCACACACATATAGTTGGTATTGTTAGTTTAGGTTTGGTTTGCCCTCCCATCCTAGCATGAGAAAATTAAGAAACAAAGTCAAACCAAAAAAAAACTTTAAAAATAAATTTGAATAATATCCTTTCCCTCCAGAACATTTCTCTAAAGCAGTATTATCATTAGTGGCAGTACAGACCAGAATTTTTTCCCTTAGACATAAAGGCATGGTGAAGAAGTCTCATTAAAAACTGGAATCTAAGCTTTCAATGTCAAATTCTGTCTCTAATCTTCTGCAGTAAGCCATAATGATTAAAGTATAGGAATCTGAATCAGAGGTCTGGTTTAGTATAATCTTTTTTGTAATAAGCTTTGTACCTTAGACAAGTCATTTATCTCTCCATTCCTTAATTTCTTCATTTATAAACGGAGACGTTAAGAGTATTGATATTCAAGGCTAATGAAAAAAGAATGCATCTAAGTACTGTATCAAACACTTTAAAAAGTAACCAGTTCAGGTTCTCTGCCCATTTTTAAATTGGAATATCTGGGGGGTTTTGATATTAGATTGTATGATTTCTTTAGATAATTTGGATATTAACTCCTTATCAGATATATCATTTGAAAAAATCTTTCATTCAGTAAGTTACCTTTTCATTTTGTGATGGTTTTCTCCTCTCTGCAAAAGGTTTTCAGTTTGATATAATCACACTTGTTTAATTTTACTTCTGTTGGCCATGCCTGAGGAGATAGACCCCCCCCCAAAATATTGCTAAGATCGATGTCAATGTATTTTTCCTAGGGGTTTTATGGTTTCAGGTCTTAAATGTGAGTCTTCAATCCATTTTAAATTTATGTTTATGTATAGTGTAAGGAAATAATTCAGTTTCACTCTTTTGCAAGTAGTTGTCCAATTTTCCTAACACCATTTATTGTCTTTATTTCATTGTATGTTCTTGCCTCCTTTGTTGTAGATTAATTGATCATATAACTGTGGGTTCATTTCTGGGCTCTCTATTCTATTCCACTGACCTATGTGTCTGTTGTTATGCTAATACCATACTGTTTTGATTACTGTAGCTTTGTAGTATAGTCTGAGATCAGTGCATGTCGTACCACCAGCTTTGTATTTCTTTCTCAATATAGCTTTGGTTATTGGAGGTTTTTTGTTTGTTTGTTTGGATGATTCTATACAAATTTTAGGATTATTTGTTCTAATTCTGGGAAAAATACCATTGGTATTTTGATCGGGGTTACATTGCTTTGGGCATACATACAAATGACCAAAAGACACATGAAAAGATGCTCAATATCACTAATCATCTGGGAAATGCAAATCAAAACCACAGTGGGATATCACCTTACACCTGTCCGAATGGCCATCATCAAAAAGGGAACCCTTGTGCACTGTTAGTGGGAATGTAAATTGGTGCAGCCACTATGGAAATCAGTACAGAGGTTACTCCAAAAGTTAAAAATAGAATTACCATATGATCCAACAATTCAACTTCTGAGTATCTATCCAAAGAAAACAAAAACACTAATAAGAAAGGATGTATGCACCCCTCTGTTCATTGGAGCATTACTTATAATAGCCAAGATATGGAAGAAACTAGTGTCCATAAATAGATGAATGGATAAAGAAGATGTGGTGTATATATACACATATATATAATGAAATATTACTTAGTCCTAAAAAAGAATGAAATATCTTCACTTGCAACAACATGGATTGACCTAGAGTACTAGGTGTGCTAAGTGAAATAAGTCAGGCAGAGAAGAACAAGTACTGTATGATTTCACTTATATGTGAAATCTAAAAAAATAAAGCAAAGAAAAGAAAACAGAAACAAACTTGTAGATACAGAGAACAAACTGGTGATTACTAGAGGGGAAGGGGGATAGGGGACTGAGAGAAATAGGTGAAGGGGATTAAGTGGTACAAATCTCCAGTTATAAAATAAATGTCTTGGGGATGCAATCTACCACATAAGGAATATAGTCAATAATACTGTAATAATTTTGTATGGTGATATATGGTTACTAGACTTATCATGGTGACCAATTCAAATGTATTTAGATGTTGGATCACTATGTTGAACACTTGAAACTAACATAATATTGTATGTCAACTCTACTTCAATAAAAAAGTGACCAGTTAACATTAATTGGTATTATAATTACATTTTCTCTGCATAAAGGCACATTTTATTGATTTTTTCATTATAAAGTATAAAAGTACCTTTTACTCTCAAGATGAGTTCTAAGATTACTTGTTAATGTTAATATGGTAATTTAAAAGATGTCTAGATATAATTTAATTTTAATTGCCTAACACAAATATGTCTGATATTCACCAGTATGAATTCAAACCTATTAGTAAAGATGTCAAATGAGTCACCAAAACATTTTTGTTTATTGCCTCTCATTGAACCCTAAATGCTAACAAGACTTTTTGTTGGAATGAGGGATCAAAATTTTATACTCTTTAAGAACTAATGCCATAGCTGTTTTATTTTTATAAATAAAGCTCTTTCCGTTTACTTTGTAGTGTACAATTTTTGAATGGCCTGGAAAGAGAAAAATTATTCTTTGGGCTGACAAAAATGATAAAGAGGCTCATTGCTGATGAAGGGAAGAAGACAAAGAAGAATAGAGAAAGAAGGATTCGTTCCTCTTTCAAAAGGGGGGCAAGATACTAGAGCTTTCTGCAGGGAAACTGAAGCACACCTTTCTTTCTGAGATTTGAAAGGAAGAGATGCCCTACATTGAAATATCTAGAGTATATCTTTCATTTAAAAATGAACCTAGCTAATCATCCAGTGAGGAAGAAAAGAGTAAAATAGCCTTTGATCAAGTCCTTTCTGTGGTGTTAAATGCAACTAATTATAATGAATATCACATATCTAATGAGTTCAAGAATTCCCCTTGGAAGACTTGGTCTGTCCTTTACAAAAAAGAGAGTTCAAGTGAGTTATTTGCATTTGGTAGGGAAGCTCTACTGTCTAAATCATACTCATTTAAAGGTGAAGTTCAGGGCTTCCCTGGTGGCGCAGTGGTTGAGAGTCCACCTGCCAATGTAGAGGACACGGGTTCGTGCCCCGGTTTGGGAAGATCCCACATGCCGCAGAGCGGCTAGGCCCATGAGCCATGGCCGCTGAGCCTGCGTGTCCGGAGCCTGTGCTCTGCAACGGGAGAGCCCACAACAGTGAGAGGCCTGCGTACCGAAAAAAATAAAAGGTCCAGTTCAAAGTCTGCCATAGTTTGTTATTATATATGTGATTTTTGAATGTAATATGCAGTTATATATGTATATAACATCAACAAGAAAGTGACCCACTTTAGAGTCAAGAAAATATATAGGTGAAGTGTAAAAGGGTTGGAGTAGATATACCATAACAGTAACAACACAACAAAACAAGACAACAACAACAAAACTGGAGCGGCTAAGAAAATATCAGAAACAAAATGTTTTAAGACGAAAATTTTTACTAGAGACAAAGATATTTTAAACTGATAAAATGATTATAGCATCTAGAATGTATAATAATTATAAACTTATATGCACCTAACAACAGAACTTCAAAATACAATGAAGCAAAATCAACACAACAGAAAAGAGAAACAGACAGTTCTACAATAATAGTTGGATACTTTAGTACCTTTCTTTCAATAGCAGAACAGACAGAAAATCAACAAGAAAATTAAAAAAAAAACTTGCACAACATTATCAATCAACTAGACCTAACAGCCATCTATAAAACATTCCACCCAACAGCATCACAATATACATTCTTTACAAATGCACATGGATATACTGTATGCTAGGCCATAAAACAAATTTCAGTACATTTTAAAGGATATAAACAATACAAAGAGTGCTCTCAGATGACAACAGAATGCAATAAGAAATCGTTAACAGAAAGAAATTTGTTGAAAATCACAAATGGAAATTAAACAGTATATTCCTAAATAATTCATGGGTCAAGTAAGAACTCATAAGGGGAATTAGAAATAATTTGAGATGAAGTAAAAGGAAAGTATAACATGTTAATATTCGATTGGTCGCACATAGTCTTTTGAAAAGCAGAGGGGTTAGACAAAGAGATGTAAATTAATTAAAAAATCATTTATTATTCTGGGAATAAAAAGAACTGGGCTTAGTCTCAGTTTTGCCTTTCTTTATCTTTGTGTCTGTTGATCATCTTGGAATAGTCATTACATAGCCAGAATACAGTTGCCATCTCAGGAATCAAATACCGTTATCTCTAGGGCTACCATAACAAGATACCACAAACTTGTTAGCTTAAAAGAACAGAAATTTATTTTATCACAGCTCTAGAGGCCAGAAGATCAAACTCAGAGTGTTGAGAGGGCCATGTTCTTTCTGACGCCTCGAGGGGAGGATCCTTCTTTGTCTTAACCAGATTCTGGTGGTGGCCATCAATCACTGGTGTTGGCATTTTTTGATTTGCAGCTGCATCACTCTGGTCTCTTCCACTGTTGTCACATGGAATTGTCTCTGTGTGTTTCTGTCTCTGGAAACAATTTAAATAGAAATTTCTATTTTTAAAAAACAAACTGTTGATTACTATGCTCTATTTAGATAGTTCCTCTAACCCACACCCAGTTCCATTTCCCCATATGTATTTGAGAAGGAAAGAGGAACTCCTGTGAGCTATCCTATTGGAAAAAATCAATGATACAGTGCTTTACTAGAGATGCCTCTTACCTAAAATATTTGAATTAAATATAAAATCTGGGGAAATTATCACCCAGTTTCCCTCTTCTAGAGGCATGATCTGAATGATAGGCAGCAGAATATTTTATACCCGTGAGGTTTGCTGACATTATTGATTTGATCCAGAATCTGTATTTTCTCTCTAAAGAAAACAGTATTCTCTCTTTCCTTTCTTTAATTTATAATGTTGATGTCTTAAGATTATTGTCAGAGAGGATGCTTGTAGTTCAAATGATTTGGCTGTATTTCACCAGTATTATTACAAGGTAGTCAAACAATGGCTGGGCTCCAGTATAGACCTCGGTCCCTTTGTTCCACTGGGATACGGATGTGAAAGCCACTGTTTCCTTATATTCCAAAGACCAAATAAATAAAACAAATAAATAAACACACAAAAAAACAAGTAAATGAAACTATCTTAAAACCAACTCTCTTTTCTTCCTCATCCATGTTAATTCTCTTCTACCTAAAATTACTTCCTGGAAGTGATTTTTATGTTTCTTAGAGCCTCTTTATGTATATATCCACACTAATGCATATAAAACTGTTCCTTGTAGATCTTTTACTTTTTCCATTTGAATAATTATTTTCACATGTCATATAGAGTTTATCCATTGTCCTAGATATGCATTTTTCCTGTGTATTTGAGCATCATAGGAAGATAAATTCTACTCTTGAAAATGTTAACTGGTGACTGAGACACAGAAAGCTATTCTTCTTACCATTTTTCAATAGTGAGTAGTAGATTCTGTAGGGGTGGAATTTTAAGATGTAAGTATACTGTTTTTCTACACTCCAATTACGTTCCCCTTATCATAGAAATTGACCAGTGAAGTGTGCTGCTGACTTTTCAGAATCCACGTACATACAATCCGTTAAGTTATTAGATATAACGTTGGTCAGAAAAGCATACTGTGAAATGTTGCTTTTATTTAAACTCCCACTATTTTCACTCCATGGTTTCAAGATTTGACTTCTTTATTGCCCTCTGGTGGTGGGCTCTGTGAACTGCATATTTACGGGTCTGGAGCACGTATCTTCCCGGAGGTATTCAACTCCTCAGGTACAAGCTAAAGAGTAGATGATAAGAAGCATTCAGATTTATTAAAACTAATTAAGAATATCAGTAGCCTGACTGTTGTTTCTAAAAATATAAAATATTTATCCTTCTGTTGTCAAACAACCATATTTCATGAAAAGAAGTATAAATCCTTTTTTGCTTGCAATAAAAGAACAATAATTGAAGGTATTCTTCATTTGGACCAAATACCTTCTCTGAAAACATAAGTGAAAATAGGAGTTGAACTTTCCAAAATATTCTTTAGTAAATAAAACTCCACATATAATTTCAAATTATCATTTAATTTTACCTTAAATTTAAATATCTATATTGACTTAAATGCCGTCCTCTGTAATTTCGGATGATTCCCTCCTTTATATCTTCTTCCTCTCTTCAACAAATAAAATACATATGAATGCCTAACATGAGGTAGGGTATTCTCTGTGAAATAATGATGTTGGGATACTTGATTTTGACTTAGCAGAGGGGTTGAGCCTCTGTGTTGGTGAATTCTCCCCAGATGGTGCGTGTGGAGAGGGTCAGGCATATCTCTGTGCTCCTGAAGTTTTCTCTGTGAAACTGTCAACCTCCAATATCAGAAATAACTTCCTTCGTGAGAAGGGATTTTCAGACATGAAAAGTTTTCTCTTAAAGTGCAAGTATTTTTAAAATCTATAAAATATAGAGCATTATAAATTTTCTTTAGTTACTACAAGCTGAATTTTAACTGAGAAGACTGGGAAGTCCATGTATGTGTACATGCATGCATGCGTGCATGTTTGTGTGCTACACGTGTGTGTGTGTGTGTGTGTAGGTCTACTGAGGATACAGAACATATTCTGGACATGACAGAGCAGTGGTGTATCAGAAGGGAAAAGAGTATAAAGGACCAGCTTCACCTGCTTAATTTGTCCCCTGACCTGGTGTCGTCTTATTTTCCACCATCCTTTGCTGATCTGTATACTAAATACCCAGGGCTCCTGGGTACCTCCAGGTACCCCTGTAAGTTTTACAAGCCTATCAATATCCCATGTACAGTGGATGGAACCTGGACTTTTTGCCCATATAGTTTTCCTTTCCCTCAGAGTTTTCGTCTGAGCTATGTCATGGGGTAGGTACTGTTGTGAAAATTTGTGCTCACTTGTTAAATAGAAACTACTCATTGAACTGTTTAAACAAATAAACAGTATCTTGAGTCAATTGCAGGGCACCTCCAGTCTCCACAAAGCAGAGTTACTTTGGGACAGGAAGTTCTTTTAGTTTCCCCTTAAATCAAAATACAAAGTTATTGAGCAATTCTAGGACCAACCCTATAGTTGCAAACTTGGGAAGAGATCACAGGATTCTGTAATCGTCTGCTTATCCCCTTATTGGGACAGCAAATAGCTCAATAGTTCTTATACTGAAGTCAAAACGAAGAATAATACCGGAACAAAGTCTGCATTGAAAGTCTGTGTCTTATTTTTATTTTCTCTTGGCACATAGTAGGTAACTGTTAAATGTTCTCTTGATAAATGTTAAAAACACACAAGGTACTTCATATACTAGGGGTCATAAAATTTCAACTTTTCTTTTGGTGTAGGGGTTGATGATGAAAAGTTTGGAAACTTCTGATCCATGTTAATGTTCCTGCTTTGAGAACTGCAGGGTGCAGCTTTTAGATGGAAAAAGTTGCCAAGAGGACCAGAAGTAGAATAAAGGCATTTATGTAATTCTTCTTTATAATTTCATTTATTGGTTTTCAGCAACTAACTTTGAAAAGTTGCCTGAGGCTGCCTAGGGTCTGCAATAAGGATCACAGCTGTGCTGTCCTACCCCCTCCCCACACGTGGGAACAGAGCCTACCCAGCAGTGCTAATAGAGGCCCATGGCTTTCCGCCCACCTCGGTACTGCTCAAGGCAGTGGCTTTTTTCTACCAGCCTCACCCTTCTCCATGTGAATCTTTTTCTTCTTTCCAGTTTTATTGAGATGTAATTGACATATAACACTGTATAAGTTGAAGGTGTACAACATCATAATGTGATACATGTATATATTGCAAAGTGATTACCACAATAAGGTTAGTTAACACATCTATGACCTTACACAATTAATTACCTTGTGTGTGTGTGTGTGTGTGTGTGTGTGTGTGTGATGAGAACATGTAAGATCTACTATCTCGGAAACTTTTGAGTATGCAATAGAGTGTTGTTAACTATAGTCACCATGCTGTACATCAGACTCCCAGGATTTATTCATCTTATAACTGGAAGGTTATACCCTTTGACCAACAACTCCCCATTTCCTCCACTCCCCAGCCCTTGACGGCCACCATTCTACTCGGTTTCTGTGAGAGCAGCGTTTTTAGATTACACGTAAAAGTGAGATTATGCAGTGTTTGTCTTTCTCTCTCTGACGTATTTCACTTAGCATAATGCCCTCAAGGTTCATCCAAGTTGTTGCAAATGGCAAGATTCCCTTATTTTTTAAGGCTGAATAACATTCCATTCTACATATGTGCCGTATTTTCTTTATTCATTTGTCTGTCAATGGACACTATAGAAACAGAAACTCACTCAGTTCCTACAAGTGTCCAAGGTAACAATAGACAAAATATGGATGTTGGTGGGTGTAGATCCAGGCAGTAGGTTAGACTACATCCCACAGGCAGGAAGGCCGCTATTTTAGGAGGAGCTGCTTTGAATATGAATCAAATAATAATTGATTTATATATCACCAGTTCAGAACTAACTCATCTGTTTTCGACACCTCACCATAGATATGAAATGAGAATGAGTGGAAAAAGAGGCTTCTGAAGGCAAACAGTCATAAAACCCATTATTATTCTGTAAAAAGGAGACTATACAGTCTTACCTTTAGAACCTCAACTCAAACAAAGACATGTAGCAGCCTCAGTAGGATATAATCGCAACAGAAAAAATACAAGCAGAAGGCAGAGGAAAAAGAAGTGCCATTTGGTATGGGAATAAATAGCTCTGTATGTCTCAAAAGCCTCCTATAAACATGTCTGGGTGTCAATATAGTGTAATAATTAATATCCATAAACCCTGAGTCTTAAGAAAAAAGAACTGTATCTTTTGCTTTCTTTTAGAAAGGGACAGAAAGGTAACTATATTTGCTTTAATAAATACAGAGACTTAGTGCACTTAAATATTTGATCAACTAATTTTAAAAATGTTTCTTACAGTATACATCATTTTCTGATGAAACAGGGGTAAAATAAGGTTCTAGGGTGTGAGGAGGGCATGAGGTATTATACACATTTTCTTTTCTGTCCTTTTGTAGCTGAATATCCTTTTCCAGGCCTAAAGAAGTAGTAAAATTATGCACCTAAGATTGAATAAAAGGTTTCATAGACATATTTTACATATATGCCATTAGATTTCCACAGAGTTATTTCAGGCTGCCGACAGGTTGCTTGCTTGAGCTGAGACCCCTCTAAACAAAGCCCAGGAAGAAGGTAACAACTGTGAAAGCCAACTTTTTTATTCTGTGAGTAACTTGGCTGCAGAGCAGACTAATTACCCCTTTAACCACACTGTTTGAACTCATTGTACTTATCTGGGAATCACTATTCTGAAAGTAGAGAAGGGGACTAGGGAAGTTAAAAGGGACAAAAGACTTAAATATGGTCTCTTTGCAGAATCTCAAAGGTCAGGCAACAGGCTTCTTCTTTCTGATGGTTTTAAAAAGAGAAGATGAGCTGTGGTTTAAAGGTCCACTTTGGAATTCAAGTTCTACCTCAGGTGCAGCCTGAATACTAGTCTCCACCTTGAGTGAATCACTGAAGGATCATTTCTCAGCACATAGTCAGTGTTTGTTAAATTTTCATATTATTTTATCCCAGTGAATAATATTGATGAGGGATTTTGAAACTATTAAATTCTGCCAAAGGACTTGATTTTGTAATGATACCAAACCTTGGAAAATAAAGGAAGTAGAGATTGGTGAATCCTTGACAAATTATTAGAGTTGTAACTGATTGTTTCATAAGGAAAGATAGGGAATGGATCACTTAGGAAACTGAATGAACACTTTGAATGTCCTCTATTTCTGTTAAAACTACAGGTTAGTTGAGCTCAAAAATTGTAGGTATAAAAATTGTGTTTTTTGGTAATAAAATTTGTTTTAACCCTTCTCTCAATTACGCATTTAAATGTTGACCAATTCACAAGTAACTGTTTACAGTCGATGGATTGGCCAGTGGCTTTGGGATCATTCATTTTATAGTCTGGGATTTCCAGTGTGATCTTTATTTTCCCATTTATACTCTATTTCATACATTTTATTAGCAGTAGTAGTAGAAATAGTAGCAGTAGTATCATTATTATTTAGTTAGAGTAGAATTGTTTCTATAACTTCTTACGGTCAGACGTATACTAAGCAACACACAATTTGAAAGCACTGGTGTTGGAGTAAATTCGATGTTGATGAGACTAGTCACTGCCCTTAAAGGAGCTTGTCTCCTAGTTGGAAAGATGTGACATATACAATAATCTGAGGCATTAAGTAAATACATGGGTCTGAGGGCAGAAGATCCTGAAGGAAGCAAGCTACAAAGAACTCATTTTGAATCCTGGCATTAATATTGGCAGATCTCCTCACACCTTTTTACGACAGTTATAGACAAAGCAAGTAAGACTGGAGAATACACTGCAATGGCCCAAATAAGATTTAATGTCATTTCAGCCTAGGCTTTGAGTATATGATAATTTAAATGCTACCTAAATAGTAAATTTACTTTAATGCTGACAACGTAGAAAAGATACTTTGCTGCAAAAGTATACACAGTAGTAACAAGTGGATTTTGGAAGAAACTAATATTTTGTCTTATACTGGTAACTACACTATTGCCCCAGACCTAGCAGCAGCCTTTATTCTTTGTTGTTTTCTTCTAAGACTGAAGAGCCTCTTTATTGTTTGTGCTGATTTTTTTTCCACCAACAGATCTCAGAGCAATCTGAGTGCACTGGCCAGTTGGGACAAAATTATCATTAGAATTCTTGGCTAGAGAAGAAAGCTCCTAATTTAAGAATGGCTTTTTGCCTTCTGAGAGCTCAGAAGAGCACATTGCAAGCCATCTACATTTATAAAACATGTTTTAGTATGGAAAATTTCAAACATCTACAGAAATAAAGAGAAAGAAGTAGAAACTTTCATCCATTGTTCTCATCAAATGTCCATTTCAGGCCAATAGATTTTCTCTACACCCTCTCTTACTACTACCACCATCATCCCCAGCAATTTTAAAGCAAATCCCAGATTTCTTTTTCTCAGTGAAAACGTCAGTATCCATATTTCTAAAATGCAAGAACTGCCCTTTTTAAGCTCAACTATGTCATTATCACACATCCGCAAATAATAATGATTCCTTAATATCAACAAATAGCCAGTCAGTTCATGTTTCCTTGATTGTCCTATAAATGTATTTTTATTTTAATAACCATTATTTATTTGATTGCTGATCCAAACACAATTTCTTTTAAAGTATAGGTTTAAAAGAACTCAATTTGCTCATTTTTCTTGCAAGTATTTGTCCTTGAATTCAAAGCATTCATCCAGTAGGGTTCCCAACTGTCTGGATTATGCTGATTGTCTGGATTATGCTGATTGCATCCCCTTTCTGCTTATATATTTATCATGCTCCTTTGGCCCATGTATTTACTGTCAGTTGGTAGATAGATCTAGAGCACTGACATAATTCAGGTGTGATTTTTTTGTCAAGTTTACTTCATAGATAATATTGATGAATTCCAAAAGGAACTATCAAGTGTCTGTCTTACTGTGACGTTGCAGCCATTAATGATCAATGTCTAGATCCATTAATTTATTAAGGGTACCAAATGGTGATATTCTACTAACTAGATGATTATTCATTTACTAGCTAGAACATTATTTCATCAACTACTTGGTTGCCCTGAGTTACAGTTTAATTAGGAAAGGAAGAATAAATGTTTCTTTTATTTTATTTACCAGTTTTACAAAAAAAGAAAAAACAAGAGAGAGAAAGGTTGACTCTTCCAAAGATAACTAATGAGGTATTTTCTTTCTTTGTTGTTGTTTTCAGTGAGGTTGTTATAAATATCGATGCAGAGATTGTCCCCTCTTAGGTTCACGGATCCTGTTCAAGTTGGCTCCTGAGTCCTTTCCACACAACCACAGTAGTCTTTGAAGTCTTCCCAGCTCTCTTATATGACAAGATGTAACAGGAACATCTTGTTCGTTTCTTATGCTGGATTTGAAATCAGCTGTTTCTCCAAGGAGACATTATCCACTGTGTTTATTCAAACTTGTGTTCCTTCTAGTTTAACCTTCTCTCGAGACATGATTTTTTTAAAACAAATTACTTACTGAATTTTTCACCTTTTCAAATCTTGCTATTCTCCAATCACTTCATTTCTGAATTTTTCTAATTTCTTTTATGTTTTTCTTAAAACCAGTTTCTATTCCTTTGAAAATTTCTTTTACTTTTTCCGCAGTATCAGGCAATAAATTTCATTTGTTCTGTGGACGTGTCTTTCTGTGACGTTTTCAGGATTTGCTGGAACTTTCTTTTCACCCTTCTTTTTTCTTTTTTTTTCTCACTGATTTTCTACAGGATGTGAATGGAATACTCTTCTGTCACTCATTTTTAAATGAAATAAGTTTCCACTTTAGGAGGGAAACATAGATCAGAATATAATTTCTAGCTTCAGAACTCCAGGGCTCACTATCTTCTATTATTTTCACAACATAATTTTATTGATTTATTTATTTTTTGCAGTACGCGGGCTTCTCACTGCTGTGGCCTCTCCCGTTGCGGAGCACAGGCTCCGGATGCGCAGGCTCAGCGGCCATGGTGCACGGACCCAGCCGCTCCGCGGCATGTGGGATCTTCCCAGACCGGGGCACGAACCTGTGTCCCGGCAGGCGGACTCTCAACCACTGCGCCACCAGGGAAGCCCCACAACATAATTTTAAAAAATGACCTTAAAATTTCTAAAATCTTCCTCCTCGGCCCTCCTATGCCCATTTACCCAGGCCTCCTCTTTCCTGTCCTTGTTGAGTATGGGGATTTGTTCTGGGATGGTGCTTTGGTTTGATAGGTGTCAAGGTTTCACAGACCCCAGAACACTTGGCATCCTCAGAACATTTCAAAGTTCTTGCACTCAGCTGCAAAGTGGAGCCTGCAACATTCACTCCCGGTTTCTGCCGCTGTTCTCAGTGAGTTTTTCGATCTCAGTGAGTTCGTGAACCATAGTAACCTTTGGCTCTCCTGAAAGAGAGAGAGAGTCCTTCCCTCGTCTTCCTCCCACACACCTTGGGATACACATATGTAGGTCTTTTTCCTGTTGTTGATTTGTTCCTACCTGGCTGTATGTTGCAGTTCATGTGGACACCTTGTTGTAGATGTTGTCTGTGGGTTTTTGATCTTGTTATCCTAGATGCTTTTCTTTCTTCTTTGTGGGGGTGGGGGGTTGTGTATTTAGGGGAGGGGTGGCATATTCAGGGATAAAAATCTTCTCTGTAGCCACCACCATTTCCCCAGAATCCTCTGCCATTAATATTTAAAACAAAATCATGGGAATCATTATCCGGATCCTTAGGATAATCATTACACTGTATCTGTCTTTTTTTCCAGGCTTCAAGCTGCCTGTGGCTCACCACGTTAGTATACTGACGTGACTGGGCAATGCCTAATTTGATGGGCTCTTTCTGTACTACCTTCCTCCTAATCATGACGGTCTTGTACGCTATACATAGTCTTCTTCACTGATAGGGAATTTAGAAAATACAGGAAGCCATGGGTTTAATAGCTGAAAGTGGAATTAATGTGTTCTTTTTCCCAGGTAAAATATCATAAGACTCCTTAGGCCAAAGTTGTAAAATGAAATCGCAACTTTCCTGGAATCATTTTGCAAACGTGAATGCCCACATAAAGTACACTAGGACTTGAATCCAAGGAATAACACATTTTTAGAGCCTCCAAATGTATAAACTTAGTACAATTCTGCATTACTTCTTAAGGCAACTGAAGAAAATAATTTTGTGATCAAATAAATATTGATTTTATTAACAGTTATTTTAAAAGTTTACAAAACTTATAAAAAATGTTAAGGCTCTATCAGCCTCATCAGTTGTTATTTCTTTTCTAGAATCTTGGATAAAGGAACAGTCGTTTGAGGGGAAACATGGTATAAAATGGGAAGATAATCTAACAGTAAAGATAGTTATATCTCTTCCTGTGTGATGAACTACTCCTAAGCTTGGTGGTTTAAAACAGCAGGCACTTTATCTCCTCACAATTTGTGAATCAGCGGAATGGGCTGGGATCTCCTGGGTGGATCTGTCTTGCTTTCACCTGAGGTGACTACTGAGGCTGCCATCATCTGGTTGCTGGACTGGGGCTGGTTGCTTTCACATGTCTGGCCATTGGTGCTGGCTGTGGCCTGTGCCTAGTCTCCACTAGGTTAGCCAGGCTTCCTAACATGTCAGGTTTCCATGAGGACAAGCCCTAAAGCACGAGTACTCTCCAAGCTTCAGCTCTTGATATGCCATTGGGCCAAAGCAAGTCACGTGACCAAGCCCAGGTCAAGGTGGAACAAAACTACACAGGGTGAGAAAACGGGGGGAGGGGCATTTGCACTGGGGGTCAGTAGTCTAACAAACTGCTGCAATAACTATATAAAGAAAAACACCCCGGAGGACAACTGGTAAAAAATAAATGTGTGCGGGGTGGGGTGGGATTTGGCATAGGGGGGCAAAGGCAGTAAACAGGGGCTACCAAAATCTGAAGATTCTGGAATTTTTGGAAAATCCACTGGGATTAAAGGAGTTACACAACCATGTTCTGACACCAGAAGAAAGGCGCCAGTTGAGCATCAGGGAAGTCTAGCGCTCTTCCTCCATCGCATCAATTTTCACGTTTCTTTGACTCAGCATATTTGTAGAATGAATCATGACTTTCTATATTAATTCAGTTTTTCAAAGAAATAGTGACCTCGCTTCTATCTGCTGTGCCACAAAAATGCCGTAGAAAAAAATTCCTTCTGTTAAGTCGCTCACTAGGTGAAACTGTATGTGTAACCTAGTACCAAAGAGGTATTAAGAATCGCCACAGCCTAGCCGGCCCTCCGCATCACGCACCCTATAGCAGCCAGTGGGTGAGCCGGGAGTCGAGGAGGTCACCGTGAGAAGGAGGGGCGCGGGCAGCGTGGCAGCCTCCTTCCATCTCCGTGGAGCCACCTCCGGCCTCCGGTACAGGGAGTCGTCTGCAGCAGCCAGTGGTGGCCAGCCTTGCAGCGCTGTGTTCTAGGTCAGTAGCTTCCAAGACTCCAGTTGGATTCATTGGAGTAGGCAACGTGGGGAGTCCAGTGGCAAAAGAGCTCATGAAACATGGCTAGCCACTCACCGTTGTTGATGTGTTCCCTGATTCATGCAAAGAGCTTCTAGATGCAGATGAACCCTGTAGTGTCTTCTGCAGGGGATGTAGCCGAAAAAGGTGACAAAATTATTACAATGCATCAATGCACTAGAAGCTTATTGTGGAGCAAATGGAATTCAAAAAAAAGTGAAGAAAGACTCACCATTAATAGATTCCAGTACTGTTGATCCTATGGTTTTCGGAGAATTGGCCAAAGAAGTTGAGAAAATGGGAGCGGTTTTCACGGATGCCCCTGTTTCTGGTAGTGTGGGAATGGCTCGATCTGGCAACCTCACACTTAGGATGGGAGGGGTTGAGCTGCTGTGGTGCATGGGCTCCCATGTGGTGCATCGTGGAGCTGTTGGGACTGGCCAGGCTTCGAAGATCTGCACAAACTTGCTGTTAGCTATTAGTAGGATTGGAACTGCTGAAGCTATGAATCTGGGACTCAGGTTAGGGCTTGACCCAAAACTCTTGGCTAAAATCCTAAATACGAGCTCAGGACAATGTTGGTCAAGTGACACTTATAATCCTGTACCTGGGGTGATGGATGGAGTTCCCTCGGCTAATTACTATCAGGGCGGATTCGGAGCAACACTATAATGGCTAAGGATCTGGGATTAGCATGAGACTCTGCTACCAGCACGAAGAGCCCAGTCCTTCTGGGCAGTCAAGCCCATCAGATCTGCAGGGATGTTGTGCGTGAAGGGCTACTCAAAAAAAAAGACTTCTCATCCGTGGTCCAGTTTTTGCAAGAGGAGGAGACATTCTGAGTTTGCCCTCTGGCTGTGAACACTGAAACATTGAAACCAAACTGTGTCTTGGAGCCCCTTATGGCTCACTCCACAGGAAAATGGGCTTAATCAAAGGTCAACTGTCTGCTTTTGAGTGTGTAGGTCAGGGGTTCCCAACCCCTTGGCCTTGGACGGGTACCAGTCCACAGCCTCTTAGGAACCGGGCTGCACAGCAGGAGGTGAGTCGCAAGCAAGCCAACTAAGCTTCATCTGCTGCTCCCTATGGCTCACATTACCGCCTGAACCTCACACACCCCGCCCCCCCTCCCTGGAAAAATTTGCTTCCAGGAAACCGGTCCCTGGTTCCAAAAAGTTTAGGCACCTCTGGTCTAGGTCACAGTAGATCCTGGGATTTTTCGCCCATTCTAAACTGCTTATTCTTTTTATCTATTTAGCAAACATATCATCTGTAATTCTTTTTTCTGCAAGCCACTGATGGTAACTGCTAGCTAGCTAGCTGATTGGCCTTTTTCAAAAGTTTGATTCCTGAGCATCTTCAGCTAAAACTCTGCCTACTTCACTCAGGATATTATTTACTCCACTTTACAAATAAAACTAAAATTGTTTTCAACAGGATAAAATCTATCCTCGAGGAAAGAAAAGAAATTGGTGTGAGAAAAGATATTAGAGAAAGGGGAAGTAGAGTGAATTACTACCTGTGTCCCTCAGAAAATTTGTCCTGTTAAATAACCCAGTGGTGATATTCTTGCATTGAGATTACTGGTTTAATTTCTAGGAGTTGTTAAAGCAAGAGAACTCCTTGCTGCATGTTATGTAATTTGGACTCTGTTACATTATCTTGTTGTGCCCCTCTTGTAACAACTTCCCATACTCAGCAAACTTGTTTTTTTCATATTTTTGCTTCCTTGTCCATTTTTACTGCATATTTTTTGACTTCAAAAGAATGACATCTTTAGAACTGTTTCAGAGCCAACGATGATATGTGCTTTAGATAATTATTACACTATGCTAAATATAACCATATTCTTTTGAATTCAAATAAATTTCTATGCTGATATAAAAAGAGAGGCACATTTCATCAATGTTTAAATAGTATCCTTCTTCCTCTAAAACTTAAAATAGGATTCAGTCTGATTCCTAAAGGGTTATTTTCTTCAACAACAAGAGCTGACTTAGGCCATTTCTTGGCAGTGGAATCTGAGCATAGAGGTCCCTGTCTGACTGCCCTTTGTTTCTCACTCACAGTATCCTGGGTGAGTGTAATGGACGGGCGTGCCCTTATGACTTAGCCCACTGCTACTGCTCCTGATGAGGGCTAATGGTGTGGGCCACTTTAACTCCTGCCCAGCAAAGTGCTGACATCTGGGGTTTCCTATCAAGTTTACCAGATATTTCACAGTAATTTCATAATTTACACAACATAAAAACACTGATTTTGAGCTTAGGAAAGCATTTCATTTAAACAGATACAGAACACTACTCTACAAAATGGTTTAAAATTTGTGAGCAATTGCATTAAATAAACTCTAATATAAATTAATCTAATACAAGTAAACTAATAGTTGCAAAGCTACTGGTTGCTTCAGAAGCGGTGGCTACGGATAACTTCAAAGTTGTTTCCTCAGTTCATTAAGAGGAGGAACTATTTGCTGTCAGCTTCTTCTTGGGGAAGCTTAGTTTGATGCTGATTCGCGTTATGAATGTATAGGAACCATTACTGGTTCTTCCTTTCCATATTCAGTGCACCATTATACTTCTATCCTCTTAAGATCTGGATATCTGTTACTGCTACTGTTGGCTGGAGCCTGGGAGGAGGAAAGCTATCAAGAAAAAAGGTCAACAAGTGTTAAAGATTTTTAGCATACCACTGAGACTTTTTATCAACCATAACCATAAGAAATAATAATTAAAATTACTTATAGCCTGGTCAGTGAGACCTTGAGTAAATTGTGGAAGCATCCATGTTTCATAGAGTTTCAGGGGATGGATATTTCCTGTTATTAACTCTATATCCTCTTCAACTGGAACAGAGAGACCTTTCTCTGTTGAAGCAGTTTTGTCTTTTTCCTGGGCATTTTCAGTTTTCTCTTAGGAGAGACTTGTAAAGCTTACATATACAAACTTACACATACACGAATAAAGCAAAGAAGGGATAGAGCAGTCTTGAGAGGACACGGTTTTGTAGCAGGCACACAAGACAGAGCTAATACTCCCTGATTGCATTTGCCTCCCTAGCCCCATCTCCTTTGTGGAAAGCATCAGCATTCTGACTGGTCTCTGCACCCCACTAACTGGACGGAACACTGCATTGGCATTCTTAGGGAGCACTGATGGTCCCTCCGGAAACTGTGGTTAGAGCTTGTGCAGCCAAAGTGCACAGGAAAGAATCAAATATACTTCATATAACATGCTTACTCTGTTTTGCTTAATTAGCACTTATTCCCTGTAAGAGGCTGATTTCTGCTTTGACAGGGAGTAATCGAACTCGGTATTCACGCAAACCATAAAATTAAAGTTAACATACCTCAGCTTTTCATCCTACTGGAAGAAATGTATGAAATCTAAAGTTATTTTTTAATTGCTGCTGTTTAGAACGCCTGAAGCCCATTTGCTGAACTTGTTAAAGAGCAGTGTTAATGAGGGTATTTTTCGTTTCTTTCTTTTCCGACCACAGCATGAATTCTCAGCCCAAAGTGTGCCCTGTTTCCCACAATAGAGACAGGGGAAAAAGTGCGAGTCTCTCACCACAAAGCATGAGACAACTACAAATACTTCTCTCCCAGAGTTAACATTGATGAGAGTCTTTGTGGAAAAGAACTTCCTCTTTTTGCGGGAATACAGTAGAAATGCAAGATGTATTCTCCACAATTTCACTATTGGAAAAATAATTTCATAGTCTCTCTCTCTCTCTCTCCCTCTCTCTCTCTCTCTCTCTTTCTCTCTCTCTCTCTCTCTCTCTCTCTATATATATATATATATATATATATTTTTTTTTTTTTTTTTTTTTTTTTTTTGCGGTACGCGGGCCTCTCACTACTGTGGCCTCTCCCGTTGTGGAGCACAGGCTCTGCACACACAGTCTCAGCGGCCATGGCTCACAGGCCCAGCTGCTCCGTGGCATGTGGGATCTTCCCAGACCGGGGCACGAACCCGTGTCCCCTGCATCAGCAGGCGGACTCTCAACCACTGCGCCACCAGGGAAGCCCCATAGTCCATATTTTTTATTGGTCTTCTTAAAAACGTACACAGTGTTTACAATAAGGAGTAAAAGAGAAGATTTTCAATGTGATATTTCAAGGAGCATTTTGTAAAGGCAGGATCCAGTGCCAACTTTGGAAAATTAACACACACCTATGAGATCAAAGAGTCACCTGCAAAAAATTTTATTATGTTTTTCTTTCATACTAGTTTCCTAAAGGTGCATTGTTACTTCTTGGTAACGTTAATAGTCAGAAAATACAGCAAATAGTTTCTCCTCTTAATGGTGGCCATTTGAGGAAGAAGTAGCTCTTACATAAGTGTCTAGTGACCTTATCTCTTTTGATACAATACCTCTTGGTTTCAGAGGCTTGCACAGATTTCCTCTAAATGAATAAACTTAGTAAGATTTTTCTAACTATCAGTCTAAAAGTAGATTTAGAAATCTACTTCTGAAGCAGTTTTGTTAAGTAATTATTGGTCAGTTCTCTTTCTGATTGGTACTTCTTTCTGCAAAAGAAATCCCTGTACTTAGAACAATTAATACCACCATCCCTGGCTCCTTGATTATTACACAGTGATGTTTCTTGAGAAAAAAGCTTACCCTTTTTTGGGGGAAACTTCAGCCCATGAAGTAATACTTCATTAAAACTAGATCTGCTTCTAATGCCAGTGTGATGCAGATCAGTATCCCCTTTCTTTTGACTTTCCAGGCTGTGTGAAGAGAATGGTATGGTTTGGTTTAGGAAGGGTTGTAGCTTAAGAGGATTGCATTATGTTTCTGTGTCACTTTGGGGGATTTTATTTCAATATTATATCCTGTTCTGTAAAAACACCCTAGTCATTCTCTTACTTATTATTAAATAATTAAACGCTGCCCTTTGTTTACTTTCCCCTTCTGATCAGAAGACTCCTCTCCACTCTAGGCCTTGATCTGAGCTCCCATTCATCAGCTTGTAGTAGCTACACTTCTGGTTTCTGAAGTCAGACAGATACGGGTCCCATTTCTGTCTTCATCAGTTATAATTTAGCCTCTGATATATGCATACCAGAGCTGGCAGTGACAAACATTTTGCTTCTCCTTATTTTCCCAGGGTTCTGTGCATTTTAATAGAGGATCACAATATTTGAAGTAGAGCTGGGATGGGGTGGAACGAAAGAGCAGGAAAACATGCTTTTAGGAAGGTCTGATATACAAATCACATGGAGGTAACTGCTTGAGGGAAAACCACCCCTACCTGAGTATTGTCAATAAAGTAGCACAGGGAGGCAAACGAATCAATTGTTCACTAAAAATATTCCTCTTTAGAAGAATAAAATTCACAAGAAAGCCTCATTGCAAATAAAATATATTTGTTTTCCTAAAGGAAGATATTTGGAAAGTCGTAGTAAATACCTCCTTTGACCTTCTGTGTCCCTAGTGTTCTATCTCCACTAAGTTTTATGAACACTACATAGAGGAGGAGGCTGAGTCTCAAAGGCCATAAGTAAGAGATGGATTTCAGAGCCTTTGCAAGGTCCTTTATGCCCCATGACTTCCCATTGCTTGTGCTTTTCATCCAGATAGGTGCTTAGGATACCAGAATGAATACATCTCTTTCGAGAGGCTTTTAACAGACATTAGATACTAAACAAGTACAACACCTAACAAATAGAACAGAATGCTTTATTTAAAGCAGAAACAGAATAAATGCTCACCTAGTATCATTTAAATCCCCATTAAATTATCTTTTGAATCAACATGTTTATATTTGAGGGTATTTTCTTATTTTTTCCTAGTTCCCTTTACTTGCACCTCCTTTCTTTTTCACTTTTCCCAACTGAAATGTTTATGGTTTCAAAAGTAATTACTTCTTGAAGAAAGTTTTCATGTATACTAAGTGCTACCTAATGGAAGCCATAAGCATAGAGTCTGCTAGCATTTAGAGTGGTATAATACATAGCCAGGTTGAATCAAGTGGGAGAGAAGGTTAATCATTCTTTTAAACTGGCAGTGTTGCCAGAGGTGGATTAATATGCTCTTTGAATCTCTTAGGTGCTGTAAGTCTCCTTGATCACAATCACTACGTTAATGGTTGAGGTTTTGAATTAGTGGTGTCTCCTGGGCTCAGCTGGGCCAAGTCCCTTCACCTCTCTGGCCATATTAGGTGATAGTTTTCTCATTTCAATACATGATCTACGTTAGAGGGAGTGTTGACTATACCAGACTTTTAACGTGGGCACCCAGAAAGTGGAAGAATCTCTCTACTGGTGATGAATCATAACTCTTTTCATTGTGAATATAGTCCTTCCCTTAGGTAAGGTAGGAACACCATGAAAAATAGAAAGTTCTCGGGTGTCTGTGGAAGCTGGAGTGCTCTCGACCTGTCAGCTCACTGGCAGAGCAGGCTTCGTCCAGACACTAGAGAACAAAATGTGAAATTGGCACCAGCCAGCCTCTCCATTGCACAGGATATCCCTATTTAAATTTGACAATCGGGATATTTTACAATTTGAAATTCTTGTCATCTGGTTTTCTTTAGTTTTTTCTTTGGGTTGAAAAGACTGAGAAGCTTGTTAAAAAATCTGGAATTCTGATGGTGAGGCTTAACCAGATCTATTGAGTCATCAATCAGCAAACATTGACCAATGCTTACCATTCCCTCAGTTACTATACTAAGGACCCAGACACGTCTCAGATAGTGGCCTTGCTCATTCACTGTATTTACAGTACTTTTTTCTAAATGTAACCAGAGCTCAGGTAAAGACAAGACATTGATTTGAGTCTGAAGTAAACAAAGCTGACTGGTCTGACCCCTTCAGTTTCCAGAATTCTTTTGTTTCAGGTAGTAATTTTCCCAGACCAATAGAACAAAGTCCTATCGTCTATTTATTTAATAATTTATCACAATAGTCCTTGCCCCTTTGACCTCTAGTGAGGAAACTTGCATAAGAAACTGAAATATGCTTAGGTTCTATGGGTAAGTGCAGATAATGATATGAATGAAATTGAAAATGAAAGCAAAGGTAGAAAAGCCAGTTCTGAATAGATGAAGTAAGACAGAGGTATTTGAAAAATCAAGTAGAAAAGATACAATAAGGAATGGAGAGCTTCTGGAAGTTTTCCAATAGGTGAGGGGTTGGTACATCATTTTCTTTTAATAACATGTCTGGCAGTTGTATGCCAGAGAAAGTTATAAGGGGGTTGACTATATGCATGGAAGTCCAGTGAGAACACTGTTTCTGTAGGCCACTGACGGTGTTCTGAGTGTACATTCTATAGTACTAGAAATTAAGTTAGGAAACAAAGGGTAATCTGATGGCATTTTAAATGACATTTCACAAATGATTAGAGCTAAAAGGTGTCTTTTTTCACTCAGCCAACACGTTGAGCACGTCCTATGGGGCAAGCACTGTGCTTATGGGTAAGAGATAAAAGAAAAAATAAAGGCCAGAGGAACTCAAAAGAGAGTGTGAGAGATGCATAAACAACTCATTACAATCAAATAGGGAGAGGCTATTAAATAAATAGATCATAAAAATGTAACTTTGTAAAACAGAACTTGGAGTCACTAACCCTGCTAATAGGGGATATTAAAGAGGATGCCAACAATGAGGGGGTTTGGAATTAGGTTTTGAATGTCAGTAGGAATGTTCCACGTGGAGAGAAGGTCAGGGGCATACCAGGCAGAAGGAACATCCTGGACTTGAGAACCAACACAATATGTTTAAGTGATTGTAAATGAGATTTTTTTGACTAGAGCGTAGGGTATAAGTTGCCAAATGGTAGAAAATAGAGTATAAAAGTTAGGCTGGAATAAAAGTATAAAGTGTCATAATTCTTATGATGAAAGTTAGGTGTTTTCCTACAAAATGGGTTACTTATAAATATTTTAAAAATAGAGACTGCGGTGTAAGGCTTGAAAAAACACTAAATCAGAGTTGTACAGAGCTCAGGCTTAGTGGTGAAAATTTCTGTATTTTGTTTTCCAGGTTGGATACTGTTACAATTCTTTAACATTTCTTTTTCCTGAGTAAAGGCATCTGGTGAAAATATGGGATCCATTTTATCCTGGGGAAGTTTTGTCTTAACCTTTCTTCTATGTATTTTTCCTATTTAAAATGCTTTTGCAGAATCTAATCATACGAAGTTCGGATACTTGAAGTACCTGCTCATATTCTCTCTTGGACATAATGGGAATAATTGGGAAGTCTTCTCTAATTTTGAGACTACCGTGACTACTCTCTTATGTTGGTTATTCCTGTAGATGAACCAATTTTAGGTTCATCTGAGTGATTAGTTAAACTTACTCCTCACAGATTGATTCAGCAGGTCTGAGAAGATATCTCAGAATATGTATATAGAGAGATAAACAGTAAGAAATTACAGTAAGCACAAAAACAGATAAAGATCATTCATAATTTTTCATAAGATCTTATTTTCTCTCATTTCTCTCTTATTTTTTTCATAACTTTTCTTTAATCATATGAAAAAGAAGGGAATTTACATGGAATAACAAAAGATATGCAAAACTTAAGGAAACACAATTTTCTTAAATTTCTCAAACTTATTTGTATAGGATTCAGAATGCACTTAAAATGATTAAATGACTTAAGCTAAATCTTTTTTATTGCAAACTGTTTTAACCCAATTAACCAAGCAAGAAACTGAGAGTCATTCTTTACTCTTCTCCCCTCCCTTAAACTCTGGAACAATCCCTAGGAGTTGTCATAATTATACTATATATATATATATGTATGTGTGTGTGTGTGTGTATATATATATATATATATATATATATATATATATACACACACACATATATATATATACACACACACATATATATATACACACATATATGTGTGTATATATGTATACACACACACACACACACACACACACACACACATATATGTCCATTCTTCTCTATGTCCATTGTCATATCTTTTACATTTCGTACTCGGATGTAACATCCCAGTTCACTTTTTCCCTGACTCCAGTATTATTTCTGTCTTGTTTATTCTCTGCATTGCAACCTAAATTTCACTCAATGGCTTAGAGCTCTTTGATAGCTTCTCTTTAATTTTGGGGAAAAGGCTTCAAGCACTGTGCTCTTGCCTACTAGTCCACCCTCATCTGCTTTCTCTATCCTTACTTAGCATCTCCTTCTTCCATAAGTTTTCAGCAATACTCAGTAGACTTCAGGGTTAGACTTCTCTTACTGCTGAACTTTCTCCAGGTAATGTCATCAATTTGTATCATACTTTACTCATTCAATCCTTGGTTAATGCACTCTCATCATACAAGTTTCCAAATAAACATTGAATCTCTGGCTTTTCATGACTTCCATTAGAGATTAAATTCCCTTTCTACGTGTTCTTATAAAACTTGGCTGTCCAGTTACCTATGAGAGGTATAGTTCTATTTTATAGTTCATTGCCCCTACTACATTGTAAACTGCATGTGAACAATGTCCTTATTTACCAGTGTTGTAGGTACTCAATGAATATTTATTCTGTTAAAAGATTTATTCTGTTAAAAGTTAAGAGACGGTTTATGTTCCATAAATAAGAGAAAATGTAGCTCAGAACCAAGTCGTGGCAAGAGGCTTGAATAAAAGTAGACAATATTGAGAGATAGTAGGAATTTAGGTTAGAGAGTACTTGGTTACTGAATTAATTGTGAAGGTGAGGGATGATTATACAGAGTCCAGAGTTTTATTATTCCTTTAAATTAATTTTTATTAGAGTATAGCTGCTTTACAATGTTGTGGTAGTTTCTGCTGTACAGCAAAGTGAATCAGTTATACCTATACATATATTTCCTCTTTTTAATATTTCTAACCATTTAGGTCACCAGAGAGCATTGAGTAGCGTTCCCTGTGCTGTACCATAGTTTATCATTAGTTATCTATTTTATACATACTGGTGTATATATGTCAATCCAAATCTCCAAATTGATCCCCCCCTTCCCCCCGCCTTGGTATCCATGTGTTTCTTCTCTACATCTGGGTCTCTATTTCTGCTTTGCGAATAAGTTCATCTGTACCATATTTCTAGGTTCCACATATAAGTGATATTATACGGTATTTGTTTTTTTTTGATATTGATCTGCATGAGTTGCTTATATAGTTTACAAATTTATTTATGTTTATATTTTTTGGAGATGAATCCCTTGTCAGTTGCTTCGTTTGCAACTATTTTCTCCCATTCTGAGGGTTGTCAGAGTCCAGAGTCTTCAGTGTTCCCCCAGTATCCAACTTGGACAAGTGTACAAATAGCGGTGGTATAAATGATGTAGAGAGATGAATAGTGGAAGTAAGTATTGAAGGTAAAATTAATCGTTCAGTAACATCACATAATTAATTTTAAGTGTCCATGTTATATTTGGGCAGAGTTGTTCAGTTGGCAATTAGTTAAGTTTGTAAGAGACTCAGGAGAGAGAGATATGTACGTTTTAGGTCAAGATCTGTGATATATATGGTGGCTGGAATCACAAGAGTAGATGAGACCATCTATCAAGGGCAGAAGAGAGCTTCTGAGAAATACACATCTCTTGGCAGAGGGCAAAGTGAGAGTGCCCAGTGAAAGAGATAAGGATGTCCAGAGGCAGGAGGAAGAAGTAGCAGGTTAAGATGCTACTGTTGTTAAGGTGAAAGATTTTTCTGAGATGACAAGTTTGATCAACAAAATCAAATATTGCTGAAAGGTGACGTAATGACCAAACAACATTCACTCAATTTAATCACAAATTAAATGTTGGTGAATGCAATTCCAGTGCAGATAAGTAAGAAGAAAAGAGCAAAATTGTGTGAGTCACGAGGTACATAAAGATAAGAAAATACAGACAATGAGAATAAATACAATTTTTGATAAACTGCACTGTGAAATTAGGAAGAGAGAAAAGGTAACTAGAGAATTACTTGGCATCAAGCAAGAGTAATTTTTAATGGGAGGGGGGCAGCTTTTTAATGGGAGGGGGCCAAAATAAAATCGCTAAAGAGGAAAACCTTAACAATCCCAATGAGGTGGGAAAATGAATGGAAGATACTGAGGAAGTGAGAATAGGTATTGATAAACTATGTCGAAAAGCTATTCTTGGACGTAAAGAGAAAAAGTTAGTTTGGGGTGTTTTTGCTTTATAGTCTGTGTTTTCTCTGTGAAATAAAAGTTTGATGGGAGGTGATGTCACCTCGAGATAGTGCTCATCAAATATCCTATGTGCTTATCTACATTTTTCATCCTCCTTTGTAGTTCAACTGTTTTCCTTTGATTCGTTGTGGCCAGTGGCAAAGAAGCAGAATCAAGTGTATCACTTCTGAGCTGAGGTCATTAGGAGCCAGTGTCCCTCTTGTCTGGTCCTCTGCTATTGTGACATGGGAGGTCAAATAGTCCAGATGACGTGGCTGCAAGATGGATCAGGACCATGTGATCTGTAAGGGCTTTACTCAGTAGAGAAATAACGTACTCGTATTTTCCACTGAGATTCCTGTGTTCAATAGATCTGCCTGTGAGAGCTCAGAGAGCATAGCGAAGGCTGAAATGACAAAGACAGAGGGAGAGATGTTGGTAACAGATGGAAGGCGCCTGGCAGATAATATATTAAATGGTAAGCAAAGCTGCTGGAGTAAGAGAGAGAGTATATAAGAGATGAGAAGAAGGCCAACTGTCTGTAGTATCTAACGCTAAGGAGTGAGGAGAGAAACAACTGAAAAATAAAAATAAAAAGAATGATCAGAAAGAAGCTAGGTGGTATGCCAACAGAAATCATAAGATTGCTATAAAACATAAAGGAAGGTAGTTTGAAAAGAAGCACCATTTAATGGAGTCAGTTGTTTCCCAAAGGCAAAATGCTATGGGAACTGAAAATAAACCATCTGATTGGATGACTAAACTTTTATGAACAGAAATGGAACCATTTCAGGAAAGTCATGGGAGAAGACGCTGTGTTACAGTGGGGAGAGTAATCAATACATTGTGAGGAAAGGTGCCTTCATTTGCAAGAAATGCCAATTAAGAAGTGAAGACAGCATTTAAAGGGAAGGGATAATGTAAGAAAATCAAAAAAAATTTTAAGGAAACTTGAATAATTCGTAGACAAAGAGGGAGGTATTAGTGAAAGACTGAAAATCAGAGAAAGCTATCTTAAGTTGTTGTTATGGACTGAATTGTGTCCCCCCCAAAATTATATGTTGAAGCCCCTCCTAATTTGACTGTAGAAGATAGGAGATAGGTCCTTTAGGGAGGTGACTGAAGTTAACTGAAGTCATAAGGGTGAGGAAATAATCTGACAGGGACTGATAAGAAGGTGTCCTTATAAGAAGGGGAATAGATTCCAGAGATCTCTCTCCCTCTGCTCGTAGAGGAAAGGCCGTGTGAGGACACTGCAAGAAGACAGCCATCAGCAAGCCAGGAAGATTGTTCTCACCAGAAACCAATTCTTATGGTATTCAATACCTTAATCTTGGACTTCCACCCTCCAGAACTGTGAGAAAATAAATTTCTGCTGTTTAAGTCATTCAGTCTATAGTATTTCACTATAACAGCCCAACCAGACTAATACAGACCTTCATGTACACTGCAATATACAGAAGCTAAACAATGATTGTGAGCCAGAGATTACATCTTGAACAGAAGTGTAATGACGCTTGAGGTACTCACAACTTGACGAATTTTGTCAGAAAGATGTGAAAAAAAGTCAGTCAAACAACGGTTCTGATAGTGGATATTTTCTTTATGTGTTTGACCTAAAGCAGTGTCTGACAGCCTCCCTGATACCCATCAGTATCGCAGTTTTGATTCTGTGGCTCCAGTTCCACATGGCACCAAGGTGCTGTGTACTGTCCATTCTTGGGTTTTTGGGTGCTGTACCTATTGCCAATAGGTGGGTCAAACCACTGGGGCTCTTCTGAAGTCCTCCCTAAATTTGGACCCAGCTTCAGCTCCAAATCCGAGTTTTCAGAGAGCCCAGGGTGAGGCTCGCCTGCCACAGTAGACACGTTGGCTAACGGGTTGCACTGCAGCACCCGCTCGGACAAGGGCACCATCACGTTGCCACCGTTCTTCTTCTGCAGGGGCGGACCCGTGGACAGTCAGCTTGGCCCCCAGCACAGCCAGCTGCCTGCTCACTCTCTCGGCCCCTGTGAGGAAGGTGTTCAGCCCTGGCTTTGAGGTCAGAGTCGTCTCCTCTCTGGGTTTGTGTGAATGGAGGAGCCGCAGCCCTGGTCTGGGTGGTGTGTTGGCCCTGGGTTTCCGGGTTTGGAGGAGTATCTTACCACCTAGGGCTGAAGAGTTCAGGGGCTGTGGACCGTGGGTTTTGGGGGCAGAAGATATTTAACCTGGCGTTTGAGGAAATGGAGGGAGAAGAGGCTCAGGTTCAAGGGCTCCTGGTTTGAATCTCTTGCTTTAGGTTTGAGGGCCAGGGCAGTCTCTCACCAGAAGCTGCAGGATATCATCAGGAACATTGCGAGTGTTCTTGCACATACCCCGGGCAGCTGAGTGGGAGAAGATGACCGGTGCCTGTGACACTTGTAGGGCTCGCCGTGTCACAGCATCCGAGACATGGGCCAAGTCCACCATCATGCCCAGGCGGTTCATTTCTGCCACCACCTTCTGCCGGGACAGGATGGGGAGAGGGCATGAGGGCTGCATTTATCTTGTGTGTATTTATCTGTAGGGAACAGGCGGGGCTATACATTCATGTGGGGCAGGGTATGGAAGCCGGGTCCTTAACTCGCCAAAGCCGGAGAGCCCACTGACATTGCTGTAGAAGGGGTGGATACCTACCTTTACTGAGCTCTGTGCCCTGCAGGATGGCCAGGATGCAGTCTGACTGGTGGCCATGACTTGGCTACAAGAGCCTAGAAAGTGGTTCTGTCGAACCGTCTACACCTGCAACCGTCTACACCTGCAACCGTCTACACCTACCACCCGCCCTGGTGGCCGGCAGGCCCGGGGAAGCGGCCCCGGCCCCTGCTCCCACTCCCGCCCCCGGCCATTGCGAAACGGCGGAGGGGGGCCTTTATCCGGAGGGAGCTGTGGAGAGCCACACCCGCGGGCAGGTGGCGGCGCCGGGGCAGGGCGCCGGAGGGGGCGGCCAGGTGCAGGTCGAGGGGTTCGCGGGCCGCACGGACAGCACCCGGGCCCGCGGCGGAGTCTGGGTCCGGGCCAGCCACCCCGGGAGCGTCTGGGGTGCGGCCACCTTGCAGGGCCGCCTTCTGGCCGCATAGAGCGCCCCCTCTGGCGCGCTGTGGTGGGAGGGGCCGGAGGAGGTGGGGCCTGCAGCGGTGCCCGTCGGGGGTGCGGAGCTGGCGGCCACCGCCACGGGCGACTAAAGGAGAAGGCGGAGCCGCAGCGGGAGGCAAAATGCCTATGGCACCCGGTATTCCCAGGCGGTCTCCCATCCAAGTACTAACCAGGCCCGACCCTGCTTAGCTTCCGAGATCAGACGAGATCGGGCGCGTTCAGGGTGGTATGGCCGTAGACAGGGGCGGGGGATCATTTGAAGGGGGTCTTGAAAGGTAAGAGTTCCACAGTGGCGACAGGGCATTCTGTGCAGAGGAAACAAGATAGCCAAAGATCTCTATCCATTGACCTTGCTCTATTTTCTTCCAGCATTTAGCACCATCTGAAATTATATTTTTATCTAGCTTCTCGTTGTTTATTTCCTGTCTCCCCCATGCACTCTAATTCTCCAAGTGCAGGAAGCAGGTCTATCCTATGTGCCCAAAAGAATGCCTGGCACATGGTGGGTGCACAGTACATATTTGTAGCATGGATGAATCAGTAGGCAGTCCAAGCAAAAGGGAGAGAACGGGATTTGATGAGATCTATAAGTACATATGTGGTTTCATTTCAACCTCACAATTCTCCTTCCTAAGAAAGATGTCATTATCTCCGTCTTACAAATAAGGAAACTGAGGTAAGACAAAGGCAAGCAACTTGACAAAGGTCACACACCCAGTAAAAGGTAAAGCTGGCATTGAAGCCTAAGCTAGCAGGTTCCAAAGTCTGGACTGTACCACAGGAAGAGGCTAACAAAGGCCTGAACTAAGTAAAGCCGTGGGAAGGGAGTCAGAGAGAAGAGTTCATGCTTAAGAGTTGCTGGGCTTAATAAAATGGACCAGACGTGGCCACAGACTGAAAGAATCCCCTGCAGATTCATCTCCATCTGAGCCGCTCGTCCTGACCTCCTTCTCAGTCTCATGGGGATGACAGAAAACACATGCAGCATTGGCCACTAACTAGCTGTTTAACTTTGGAAGCCTTACATATCTAATTTCTCCAAGCATGTTTCCCCCACATGAAAAAAATGGTGACAGATACTAGGTTTACGGTTGTTATGAGATGATGCAGATGAAGCACCCAGGACAGTTCCTGGCCCATAGTAGGTGTTCAATAAATATTAACTTACTTCTCTTTCCCCATGGCCTCCTGCTATCTTTTGGTCTGGGAAATACTATTCCCAAGAGGAGGACCAAAGAGGGAGGAAGTGTTAGGAGGGCATCTGCTCTGGGACAGGTATGGAAATGGATAGTCTCAAGAAGGTAGTGAGTGACAAGCCAGGCCTGGAAGAGGTGGGTGGATAAGAGGCTAGGAAAGTACCCAGCAGTTTTCTCTATGAGGAAAACTCTGACCCCCCCTATAATGAAGGTTCAGACAAGCAACCAGAATTCCAAGTCATGTGCCCAGTCTTTTCTCTGCACAAAAGGTGTAGCCAGAGCTTGGTGAAGGGGAAGCAGGGGACCATTTGACTTGGGCCTCATACGTACAAATTTGGTTGGATTCCCAAAGGAAGTTATTCATCAAGTTATTATAATTTGGGGTGTTTAAAATGTTAATTTTTAACAGTTATCTGTGAGTTTAATTATGGATTGCACCTAGTAGTGATTTTCCATTTCTTAAAACATAATGTACACTGCTCTATACAAACTGTTTCCTGAAATAAACATGTTATTTGTGGACTCATTTTTAAAAGGGGTTAACTTATAAACAATTAAATTATACCACAAGTTTTTGTAACTGTCTTTGAATTTTCACATTTCCTATGTGTTGGAATTGTTTCAAAAAGAAGAAGAAGAAAAAAAAGAGGCTTGGGTTTCTGGGTCTCTTCAGCTCAAGAGGGCACAGGGCAGTGGCAGCCCAGAGGCAGCCAGAGGGGAGGTGAAGAGCCTGTTACTGAACTTGTTTACAGCACCACCTGGTGTTTATAACTCATTAAAATGTCACACTTCCTTGTCCTTAAGCCCTGGAATTTGCTGAGTAAAATCCCCACAGCTATTTTCTGAAGCCCTCTCTCTCAAAATTTCTTTTTCACTCACTTAAAAAGAATAAGGTTTATAGACAAGAATAACCCAAAACAGAAGTTGATGCCCCACGACTTTCCTTTGTTTTCTTTTATTTAGCTTTGTGCTGTGGGACGGAAGGTCTGTATGTAATACTAGTTCAGACTGACTGAGCAGTGACTATGTGCCAAGCAGTTCTAAGTACCCTGCATGGCTTAAGTAACTTAATTATTATAACAACTCTAGAGACAGGTATTACTATTACCATAAGCCCATTTTACAGATGTGGCTACTGAGACACAGAGAGTTTAAGGAATTTCATAAAAATCACTAGAAAGTAGCAAAGCAAAGATTTGAACCCAGGCCTGAAGCCTTGCTTCAGTGTCCATGATTTTAAACACTGTTATGCTGCTTTTCCGTGTAGGTGCATGTTTCAAGAAAAGGTATCTTCTTAATTTTTATTTGGCCTGATATTAAGAACTTAATTTCCCTGGGTAAAGCTCGATGGACCAAGGATAAACAGAGCAGCAAACAAGTTAAAAATATGCCTTCAATAATCATCTGCTATATGAGGCATTAAGCTTCTCAGAAGCCTAGACCGCCCTTTAGAATGTCATACAATCCAGAAGGGTGGCATACAAAACAACTTAGTGTTTGTTTATAACAACGCTACCACCACCAAGAAAGCATTATAATCCTCTGTCTTTTTAAGAGTTCAACAATTTCAGATCTCTCCTTTTAAAGGGGTAGTAATAATAATAGCTACAATCTATTGAGTGCTTTTTTGTTTTTGTTTTAGAGAAGCATCAACTAGTGAAAAACAGTGTGGGTTTGGGGGAATCATACTACCTGGGTTCAGATCCTGTTATTTCTTTTAATGAATTTTTATTGGCATATAGTTGCTTTACAATGTTGTGTTAGTATCTGCTGTACAGCAAAGTGAATCGGCTATACATGTACATATATCTCCTTTTTTGGATTTTCTTCCCATTTAGGTCACCACACAGCAATGAGTAGAGTTCCTTGTGCTATACAGTATGTTCTCATTAGTTATCTATTTTATACATAGTATTAATAGTGTATATATGTCCAATGGAATATTACTCAGCCATAAAAAGAAACGAAACTGAGTTATTTGTAGTGAGGTGGATGGACCTAGAGACTCATACAGAGTGAAGTAAGTCAGAAGGAGAAAAACAAATACCGTATGCTAACACATATATATGGAATCTAGAAAAAAAAAATTTTTTTAAATGGTTCTGAAGAACCTAGGGGCAGGACAGGAATAAAGACACAGGCATAGAGAATGGACTTGAGGACATGGGGAGGGGGAAGGGTAAGCTGGGATGAAGTGAGAGAGTGGCATGGACATATATACACTACCAAGTGTAAAACAGATAGCTAGTGGGAAGCAGCCGCATAGCACAGGGACATCAGCTCGGTGCTTCGAGACCACCTAGAGGGGTGGGATAGGGAGGGTGGGAGGGAGATGCAAGAGGGAGGGGCTATGGGGATATATGTATACATACAGCTGATTCACTTTGTTATACAGCAGAAACTAACACACCATTGTAAAGCAATTATACTCCAATAAAGATGTTAAAAAAAGTATTAAAAAAATAGTGTATATATGTCAATCCCAATCTCCCAATTCATCCCACCACCGCCCCTTCTCCCTTGGAACCATACATTTGTTCTCTACATCCGTGTCTCTATTTCTGCTTTGCACATAAGATCATCTATACCATTTTTCTAGATTCCACATATGTTAATATATATTTGTTTTTCTCTTTCTGACTTACTTCACTCTGTATGATAGTCCTGTTTTTATTTTTAACATCTTTATTGGAGTACAATTGCTTTACAATGTTGTGTTAGTTTCTGCTGTATGACAAAGTGAATTAGCTATACATATACATATATCCCCATATCCCCTCCCTCTTGCTTCTCCCTCCCACCCCTCTAGGTGGTCACGATGCACTGAGCTGATCTCCCTCTCAGAGACAACCTATAGGCGACTCAGGGGTCAAGCAGCAGATTGGACCACAAGACCTCTAAGTTGCTACCAAACTGGGGATCTGGACCCATTTCCTAGTTTTGCTTTGAAATACACCTGAAGAAATGAAAAGCAGGTGGTCGCCGACTTTCAGAGAATTGAAGTCTGTTTTCTTGCCAGTTATTTTTCTGCCACCATCAGTTTCCATAAACCCTATGAGGAGACATATGTCCTCCCTCATTCTTACAGATCCAGTTGGATTGGAGATGACGGAAGTGATGGCACAAAGCCAGACACGTCTTAGCGCTCACTCCGCACTGTCACCAAATGGCCAGGCGTCAACCTTGAAGCACAATCTCTATGCTGGTTCCTGCAGAGACAAGAAGAAAGAAGAAAGAATAGGCAGAGCCTTTGGACTTCAGGACTTGTGATCCCATTTTTGTCCTCTGTAGCCGTGAGGACTTGGCAATACAGCCTGAGGCCAACAGTACTGCCTGGCCTCAGTGGCTGAAACAAATGAGGGATTTAGGTTTTCACAGAAAAGTGTGAAGAGAGACCATGCAGAGCTGGGATGCAGCTTCAGGATATGACCTGAGAGCCAGGCTCCTTCTGCCCTTTGGCTCCACCATCACTTCTGTGTTGCAGGCAGGAAAAAGGGAAGAGCAAGAGGAAAAAGTGGTGTTCCTACCAGTTTCAAAGAGCTCTCCTAAGAGTCTGCCCCAAGGTTAGTGCTCTTTTCCCTGGCCACACCCTACCGCAAGGGGGACTGGGCACTTTGTCACCCAATAAAATCCAGGGTCCTCTTACTAGGGAAGTAGGAGGCGAGTACAGGGCAAACAACAGCAGTCTCTTCTACTTTCTCTCATGTCCCTCTGTCAGGATAGTGGAGATTGTACCCCGCTTTCTAAAGATGAGAAAGCTGAGAGGTGGCCAGGAGGACCTGCACAGAGCCACAGTGGGTTGGTGGTAATGTTGGTGTCAGCACCCAGCTCAGGGCTGGTTTTGAAAAATGATGAACACAAAAGGCAGAAATCCATGAACATCTGTGGGCAAACAGCAGCTGTGAGCCCAGGGCCATCTCTGTGGGGAGTCAAACTGACAGATGAGAGGGGCTGCAGGGTGCAGTGAGAATGAGGGCTGCAGGACACAGGGCTCCATGTCATTCCCTGGGTTGGCAAGAGCTAGACAGCTTTGGCCTTGGCTCAGTTGGGAGAACAGATGGGCAGGAATTCGGCACAGCTTCCAAATCAGCCAAGCAGCAAAGACTGCCTTCTTTGCCCTTGTCAGCTGAGGCTACAGCTCCCACCAGTCCCAGCCAGCTGCAGAGGCCCAAGCCTGAAGACCATGACAACTTGGCCCGGACTGTGCCATGCCCCGCCCACTGTGGGAGCCAGGAGGACAAGCAAGTGCAGGTGTTCCGCCCAGCAGTGAGGGTGACACCTAGGTGGAGCTGCCCACCAGGTTCAGATTTCTCTGTGCAGGGCGAGCAAGCCTTGTAGCAATCCAATCTCAGCCCTGACTCCTTTGGCGCATAGGACTCTTAACTATGGAGACAGCCAGCCCGTTTGATTGAGGTCCAGACCTCTGTTCTTTCTCATGCTCTCACCTCCCTCCCACAGGAATGATGGCAACGTGGCCAGAGGTGAAAGGCAAATCCAGGAATTATACTGAGATGCAAGCAATGCAGAGAGAACTCCTTCCCACATCTGAAGAAAGGAGGGTCCTCACAGAAACAAGGCAATCGATGAGGGGATAGGAACGCGTGTTCAGCTCAGAAACAGGACATAAAATACATAGAATTTTATTGCAGCTCTGGCTAGAGCATATGGTATAAGAGGAAGAAATACAAGTCTTTAGAAAGAAATGCACTTTGTGCTGTCAGCTAGACGTGGTAGGTTCATTCTCTCTTTCTCCCTCCAAAGACTACATGAATTTTGGATTATCTGTGTATCTACTCCCAATTCACTGACTCTGGTATTAAAAGCAGACTGAAATTTGTTTAGAATTCTACTTAGCTAGAAAAGTTCTTTTTTTTTGAATGAGACTGAAATTTGTTTAGAATTGTTTAGCTAGAAAAGCCAGAAAAGCTTTTTGTGAATGGTGCAAGGATGACTACCATGACTCCTTTAAAGAGAGAAGCTGGGAAAGAGATGGGAAGGAGAGGCCGGGCCGGCTGTGAGGGCCCCACCCCCAGGAGGATGCTCCCTGAAAGCAGCAGTCTGTGCAGTGCCCACCACACCCCTCCTCCGCGAGGCTCTGGCGCCCTGCAGCCACCTGCAGGTTACACGATGAGGCTCTTCCAATGAGTATAAAGAACCCCCAACCCTGCTCCCTTACCCCAGGACTTCTATAATCTTGAGACCCTAGACTCATCAAAGCTACACTCTGCAGCCTGAAGATCTGTCCACACAGCCAAGGGAAGGCTGGGCAGGAGGCAGCCAGCAGGCTCTCACACCACCTGCCTCCCCTCCTTCCTCAGTGGCTCCCACGAGGGCACAATCAGGGCTGGGAGGCTTCATGAGCCCCCCTTGGCCCTCTGGGATGTGAGGAGTCAGCAGGGATTCATACCCATCCTGCCGGGACCATCTGCACTCAATTATAAGCCCTTTGGAAGCCAGCAGAGGGCTGTTAAGCTGCCGCTGGTTCTCTATGATTAGCTAGTTCTTGTCTTTTGAATACTGCATATGGTGCAGCCAGCTGCAGAGAGCATTCATGACTCAAAGCTTTTTTCCCCTCAAAGAGAAAAGTGCTAAGTTGTTATTACTATGGGAAGAAAAAAAAAGTTTAAAACTCTTACTTTCTGGTTAAGTTCCTCTTCCTCCCTTAAAATTCTACCTCTTCCCAGGATTGGGACCATTCCTTTGTCTGTTTTCTACCAGCACTATATAGGTACTTGCTTGCTGAAGATGAGCCTTGCTAAGAAATATCAAGATTGTGTATAATTCCAGCTCAGGTGTTGTTATCCGTGGTCCAGTAGACCCTCTTCTCTCCCTTATTTTGTGTGAGAGACCTGACGTTAAGGCATGCTTTTGATGAAACCACTCCAAAAAGTCAACTCTTTGCAATCAACTCAGGAGCCAGCGCCACTGCTGAGGCTTACCTTCTTTCCCAGGTGCTGAGCCAGGAACAGAAGCAATACTGCTTGGTTCGCACTTGAAACCCTCAGTGTTCTCTGTAGGCGAGAAGCAGTTAGCTGGCTACAAGCTAGCATTAAAATCAGTAGGGATGCTTAAAAAAAACATGTATTTCTGGGGCTATACATAGACTTGAAATCCAGGCTCACATGTGAGTGGAGGTCCAGAGAAGATGGAGATTTGAGAGTCTTGTGAATAGTGATAATGAAAGCCATGAATTAGCTACAATTCACAGGGAAAAGAATATGGAAATAGAAGATGGGGGTAATCAGAGTCCCTTCTTCCTCATATCTCTGAACTAGGCAAATAACTCGTTTTTTTTCTCATAATACACAGGCTCTATGGTAAACACAGCACAAATATGCCAATAACCACAGGGCACTCTATGGATAAGACAATTCTTTGTAGAGTGGATACATGTATAACTGATTTGCTTTGCTGTACACCTGAAACTAATGCAACATTGTACATCAACTATACTCCATTTTAAAAATATATATTTAAGAAAATGTTCTTTGTACCATGAGTTTGGCTGGCTTAAGCCTATAAATTTGCAAAACTTTAGGAACCCATCTATATATGGAATGAATAGTTCTACTCTCCATGTTGAGAGACAAATAAAAATGCCTATTTAACTATCTAGCAGGAAAAGTACCCCAAAAGTGATTTCACTTTTTTTTTTTTTGATGAGCAATTTTAAGCATGTCCAAGAGGAAGAAAATCTGTACCAATATGGGTTGTTCCACTGAGCCTAATGGGAGCCACATGTCTATCTGACAAGGGAGTTACAAGTTTGGAAAGGGAGAAAACAAAAGGAACCCTGTGTTGTTAGTCTGAAATTGGAGGTAAGGTGTAAATTCATGGTTTTCAATATATGGATACAGAAATAAATTTAGATGTCATGGGCACATAGGTATGTGTATACATATACACACATGCAGATATTCCCAAACTCTGACCACTGAGATGGCCTGGGACCAGTGGCTCCACAACAGTACTGGGTACACTTAGCACTCAAATCTTCGCTTTAAGGTAATTTTCCACTAAAGCAAGCAGGGCTGGAATAGGGAAAGTCCAAGACAAACTTGGAATGTCTTATAGTGTCAGAAAATAAAGAAATGCCCAAGTTAAAGGGGGATGTGTCAAGACGACACAGGAGCCAGCTTGAAGGTGTTCCTGCTGGCCACATCTGAGACCATTTAAGCATCTAAAGGAATAACGATAATAACCAATTACAACCCACTGAATAAAAACTGAAGAATCCATACTTGTAATATTAATATAAATTAATAAAGGGGGAATGAGTGATTCTATAGTGGAAAAGTCTGGCAAGCACCACCTTAAACAAGTGGTCAGTTAGTGTCATAATGATGGGACAGGTGGAAATCATGCACCGCTTGAAGAGATGCAGCGAGGAAGACGCAGCATTGCTTCTATGCTGCTCCTGCCAAAGATGCATAAACTAAACCTAACCTAACCTAATCTGACAGGAAACACCATCCAAAGTAACTGGCCTGTAATCTTCTAAAGTGTCAACGTCCATTACTCAGCCATGAAAAGAAATGAAATTGAATTATTTGTAGTGAGGTGGATGGACATAGAGACTGTCATACATGAGTGGAGTAAGTCAGAGAAAAACAAATACCGTATGCTAATGCATATATATGGAATCGGAAAAAAAAAAGGTTCTGAAGAACCTAGGGGCAGGCTAGGTAGACGGAGGCGTAGAGAATGGACTTGAGGACACGGGGAGGGGGAAGGATAAGCTGGGACGAAGTGAGAGAGTGCCATGGATTTATAATACACTACCAAGTGTAAAATAGATAGCTAGTGGGAAGCAGCCGCATAGCACAGGGAGATGAGCTCGGTGCTTTGTGACCACCTAGACGGGTGGGATAGGGAAGGTGGGAGGGAGACGCAAGAGGGAGGAGATACGGGGGTATATGTATAGCTGATTCACTTTGTTATAAAGCAGAAACACACCATTGTAAAGCAATTATACTCCAATAAAGATGTTTAAAATTTTTTTTTAATTTAAAAATTAAAAAAAAGGTCAAGAAAGCCAAGAAACAGCTGAGGTACCATTCAGAATAAAGGCCACTACAGAGATATGACAACTCAAAGCAGTATGTAACTCTGAACTGCATCCTTTTGCTATAAAGGTTATTATTGGGACATTTGGCAAAATCTGAATGGGGCCCAAGGATTAGTGGCAATTTCCTGATTTGACGGTTGTTTTGAGGTTACATAGAAAAATGTCCTTGTTTACATGAAATACATACTAAATTCAGGAGTGATTTTTAGGAGTGACAGGCCCAGCAACTTGGCAATTTATTTTCAGATGGTTCAGGTTCTGAATTGGTAATTTTTCTGTCTGAGGAATAGTTCAATTTTTTTTTTTTTTTTTTTTTTTTTTTTTTGGGCCACGCTGTGCAGCTTGCAGGATCTTTGTTCCCTGACCAGGAACTGAAACTGGGCCTCGGCAGTGAAAGCGCCGAGCCCAAACCACTGGACCGCCAGGGAACTCCCTAAAAATGTTTTTAAAAGTGTAACTTCTTTTCCTTTTTATGTTATATGACTTAAAAAATGACTATAGCAATGAAGACAGTGATGTTGACGATGAATTTGTGACATCAAGAATTTCATAAAATTATTTCTTGAAATAAGGTAGAAATTCATGTTATTTTATATAATGTGATTTTTAAGTATATATTTTCATTAAAACATTTAGGAGTTAAAAAAAGATCAGTGAACGAATGTGCTCTTCTAGGTTGAATTAAAATAGAATATTTAAGGTTTAAAAAAGTTTGGCTGGGGAAAAATAACAGTTTTGCAAAACCTTTGCGATCCAAAACTAAGATGATATTCAACAGCAAGAAGTATTCCAATTTCTCATAACCAGTTCTCACAAGCAAAGAAATGCATGCCTCACTTTAAGAAGGTGTCCAATAGAAACAGGCAAATCTGAAAGAGTTTACCAAGTGTAATAAATTAGAGGTGAAATCACAACAAAAGAATTTATGGCGTACAAAAAAATTCACAAGTAGAAGATTCCTTCTATCAACTTCTCAGAGTTCCATGAGCTCTCCCCTGACCTCTGAAAGATGGGTTTTACCAAAATCTGGTTTACACGGAACTTTTCAGGTATATATGGTCTGAAAAGAAAGAAGTATCTGCTAAGAACCTGCCTGGTGCTCCTTCCTTGTTGCAGCCCTTCTTTGTGTAAGTGATCAGAATCAGGTCCAAGAGACACAGAATCAAGCATGACATATCACACCAAACACCATTTCCTGTCCAACCAATTCTCATCTCTCTCCAGTAATGAAAAGGTGGACGTTCTTCTTGGACTGCAGCATCTGTGCAGCCCGCTCCACCCCGACCACAGCAGACAGCCTCTGGGCATCGTACTTGGAGTAGGGGACAGTGCAGGTCCAGGCAGCTTCCTCTCCTCTGGTGGCGGCTTGCAGCATGTTACAGACTTCACTGTAGAAGTGGGGATATGTTGGCAGTTCATAGAAAATTAGGTTCCTGATGCCTTTTATTGTGTATCTGTTAGAAGGAGAAAGAGAGGCTATGTCTACATGAGAAATTTTATGGAAAAGCCACCGAAGAGTTTTACAGGGACATAGTCACTCTCGCTGTTTCATGCAAGGAGAAAGACCATGGCACAAATAACACACAGACCAAAAGTTACTCAAATTTGAGCTGGAGGGGCTCATTTTTTGTGACAGTGTATTTGAATTCCTAATGTTTGGCTTAAGATAATGATAAAATGAATTTGCACTTCTTGAGCCTAATCTGAGCAGACTGAGGTAGGGTGGGGAAGAATAGTAGACAAGGATTAGAAATCTGTCGCAGAAAATTTGAAAAGCAGGCATTTCCAATTTAACATTATCCTAATTATAATCAGGCAAAACAGTGTTCTGTAATGGAGATGAGGTCAGACCAGACCCAGTACATAAAATAAACAGCATAAACTGTAAATGCACTCCCATTAGTCTTTTCTTGTCATTCTGTAGACATGTTAACTCCATGGCAGATGTCCCAAGTTCACCCATTTACAAAATCCTGCCCGAGGACCCATTAGGCATTATGGGAAGGCAATTAATTTCAACAGCTTCCTCGCTTCTTTCCCTGCTGCACAGGGCTGCATGGTGTGGGGGGGGGTGCAGACCCTAGGGACGCGCCTTACGGTTCGGGTTGAGATCAATCATTCCCTCTTGGGCTCCATGACCAAAGATTTTATACGTTGACAAGTTTCTGATTTTTCCTGTTAAGACTCTCATACAGGGCTGATGTCAGACTCCCTCGGGAATTTTATTTTATTCATGGACGGTAAGTTTTCCTTGTCTTTTTATCCCTTGGCTCATCCTGATCTCTCTGGAGACCCTCCTCTCCCAAAATATAACTGCAGCCCATTACTTGGATCAGCTTTCCACATCCTCTTTCCATAAAGGAATTTTAATGGCTAATGATGTTGAAAAAACACAGTTCTGCCTCAGTAGTTATCAAAACAAACACAGAGTTCCATTTCTGCTTAGTATGTAGAAAACTCAAGAGAATACTGCTCCCGTGCTAACAAGAAAAAGATAATCTACAACAGTGTTCCTTTTCCTGAGCCTAGACAGCTGATGTCACAGGGCAACCAAGTGAACGGATTCAACGGTGCCCTGGTGTGTGTTTAACAACTGATTCTCAGTGGGGGAGGATAGGTGCTGATTTGAAGCATTTGCCAATTTCTGTGGTGTAAATACTCCATTTCAAGCTACCAGTGTCATGTTGCTGAACTTGGAACTGGGAAGAGATGTGCAACCATACCTTAAGAGCTGGTATGAGCCAGCTTCAGCCCATCACTGACTGAATTCCAAAGAGTGACAAGATGGTCTGAAGAAAGACAGGACATATGAACCACTTCACCTTTGGCAGAGCACAGTGGGGAAGAGGGCAGCTGCTAAGAAAGTGGGTAGGAAGAAAAAAGCTACACTTTTAACAAGTTCTTAAAGGGCAATTATGGGCTTGCATGACAGTTCAGAATCCCTGGGATTCCCGGACACTCCTTTACTTCACAGTCATGATGGCTTTTCCAAAGGTCTCCACTGGGAGCCCTGGAAAGGCTGGACGCAAGGCAGAAGACCTGAGAGACCCCGATGGTGGTGCAGACATGAAAACTCACTCTCTTCCCAGAGCCATGTTGTATATGAAGCTAAAGCCTGAAGCCAGTGAGGGGGCAAAGGTCAACTGCCAGGGTGGAGTCAGAAGCAGCAAAACTGTGTGCCCTAAGGGAGGAGCATTAACCCCTCACCCCATCCCTCCCCACCACAGGACTTACATCCAGTCAAAAGAGCAGTCTGGGGAAAGGGGAAAGGGCATGAAGACTGGGGAAAGGGCATGAAGCCTGTTCAGCCCAAGATCCTGCACTGATGTAAGCAGATGTTTGCCACCACTGCAGAGATGCAGGGAACTCTTCCCCACCAAGACCCCTCGTAGAACAAGGCAGAGGCTGGCCACCATGGAGGGTGGTGCAGGAGCCCTGAGAAAGCGCCAGCTCCAAAGCCCAGGATGGACAGAACCTGCCTGCATCTGAGCTGGACCAGGAGGAGAACAACTGCCCCACTTCAAGCCTTAGGGGAGGAGCGAGCAGGAGCAGCCTGCTGCTGGGGGAGGGGCCGGAGCGTGGGAGAGGCTCTCCCTCGGCACAGGGGTGCAGGGCATGGTGAAAGCTGAGAGGGGAGCAGGACACTGAGACAAGGCCCTCCAGCACTGGGCCCCACAGTGGGCCACTGTCTGCTGGAGGAACTGGCAGTTTGTGGTAAATAGAAGGCAACGACGGTAACAACCAAATCCTAACTAGATTCACAACTGCCACGCTAGTGGCCTGACAGAAGAGGCGTCCAGGCCAGCTACTTACTCAGGCACTACGTTCAACTGACAATTACAAAAAACACAGAAAAGCAAGAAAAAGACATTAAAACCATGAGGTATCATTTTGACTATCAAGTCACTGGAAAAAAGGAGAATTTACAGAAATATTTACAGAATTTACAGAAATAGGCTAATGGAGTATAAATTATTGTGAGTGTGTATTTCACCGGGGAGGGGAGAAGATGGGAGTGGCAACACACAGCAAATTTTAAACTGGGTACAGCTTTTGAACAAATAAGTTTTCCTTTCCAAATTTATCCTAAGGAAATGCCTAGGCAACTATGCCATCAACTACGCATATGGATGCTCTTGGCATTATTGTATATAATAACAGAAAACAACAAATCAGTATGCCCATTAAAAGGAAACTGGGTTAATTATATACCCATACAATGTAACACTATGCAACCATTAAAAAGGATGCTATACACACCTTAAAGATTACTTATAATTACACAGAAAAGGTATTTTTACAATGTAAAGATTTAGCAGACCTACCTTGACCAAGTGATTACATTTAGTATCACCAAAAATGGGACAAACTGACACCCTGGGCCTCTTGAGGAGATGCAGGGGGAAGTACACAATAGCCTCTATGTAGAATTCTTACTAAAATAATGTTTAAATCTTTGGTCCCCGAACTCTAATGCTCACTGAATCACCTATTTGTTTTTTAAAAATACCTGTAATTGGTCCCCATCCCCAAACACCATGATTTAATTGATACTGGGGTATGACCAGGGCATTCAGATTTTTAAAAGCTCCCCAAGGGGATTCTAATATGTAGCAAAGTTTGGGAACACTGATCTAAATAATAAGAAAACAGCCAAATCCAGATGTGAGACATTCTACAGGAAACTGGACTGGACTCTTCAAAACATATCAGTATCACAGCAAGAAACAAAGGCAGAGAATTATTCTAGATCAGGGTTTCTTAACCCTGGCACTACTGCCATTTTAAGCCAGGTAATTCTTTGGTGTAAGGGCTGTCCTGTGCACTGTAGGACGTCTAGCAGCACCCAGGCCTTGACCCGCTTGAACCACTAGACCACTAGAGTAACCCTCCAACTGTACCAACCAAAAATGTCTCCAGATATTTCCAAATGTCCCTTGGGGAGCAAAACTGCTCCTGCTTGAGAACTGCTAAAATAGACTAAAGAAACATGTCACGCAAATGCAACGTAGGATTCTTAACTAAATCCTGGATTGGAGCGGGGGGTGGGTGGTGAGAAGCAGCTGTAATAGTCATTTTGGGAACAACTAGGAAAATTTGCATACAGACTAAATATTAGATGGTATTACTGCAGTAATGTCAAGTGGTATGTTAATGGTGTTGTGGTTAGATAAAAGAATGTTGTTTTTAAGCTCTACAGGCTGAAAGGTTGAGGAGTTAAGTGTCACGAAGCCTCCCATAATTTACTCTCAAATGGTTCAGGAAGAAAAAATAAGAGATGTGAGTGGAAAGAGAGAAGGAGAGACAGAGAATGTGGGTGCATGAGAATGTGGCAAAATGCTAACAGCTGGTGAAGCCTAAGTGGAAGGAGTTAGAGATGTTCACTGGGATAGTCTTACAATGTCTTTTGAAATGAAATCTTCCCAAATAAAAAGTTGGAGCGGGGGCAGGATATAGTAGAACTATATATATATTAACTTAAAAATACATCCATAACATACAAGTATATACCAAAATGCTAACTTATTTAAGCTTTTTTTCAATAAGCACATAAAACATTCAAGATAAAAGAAAGAAAAATCCAAATGTGTACACTGTGATCCCAATGTTGGTGTCCTTTTTAAAATGCCTGTGTCTGTGTGTGTGTGCACGTGCACATGTTTTTTACATCAAAGAGACAGGAAAGAAATACACCAAAATGGGTATTTATATCAGTAAGATGATAGGTGATCCCATTTTTTTAACCTAGATTTTCTAGGTTCTCTACAATAATTGTGTAATACTCTTATAATGAGAGTATTTTTAAAGCAAAATAAAACAACAAAACCAATTCCAATAGGTATTATATTTAAAACCCAAGAAAATCTCTCTTAGGACCAATTCGTGCACAGTAGAGACTAGGCATCTCCTGGAAATAAGAGCACGTGACCAGAACCTCTTCAGAGGGGCAGTTAGTAACAATTCCCATGGTCTTCTGCACCTCTTCCCCTGCCTTCCTCCTCTCCTGTATGTGCTTTGGGTCTTCGGTGACCCCTACAAATATGGCGTAACACTGTGACAGGACCCAAAACTAAGGACATTCCCGATGTCTATGTTACCTGACAACTGTTAAAGATAAATGAGGCAACCACAACTGACTTGCAAGGCTGGCTCCTGCATACAGTCTATAAAGACGAGGTCTGTTACTTCTATAACTGGGGTTCTCCCTGGGGCAGGGAGCACTCAGAAACACCCCACTAGCGTTTCCCACCTCCAGAAATCCTACCTCCAGAGTTTCTGATTGCCCCCTGCTTAAGAATCCTTCCTGTGCTAACCCACTGATAATGCTCAGAGAAAGAACTGTGAACTGTCCTCCCCTCAGGAGGGCCATCATGACCAAATGCCCATCCCATCCTAAGATTCTACTGGTTTCATCTCCCCAAAGAAAACAAATCCTCAGGATGAAAGTTTTTTGCTAGCTCACAAATGAACTGCAATATGTCTAACACGGCCTACTTCCATAGAGAATATAAATACAGAATTTTAAAGCTGGATACTAAAGTGTAAAATACATGTACTTTTCCCAAGGTCAAATGAAAAAATCAAATCACAAAGACACTGCAGATCAAAATACCCATCATCACCTTGGTGACCTCTCAAGCAAAAAAATCTATAGCTGGGAACCTTGAGATAATTGGCAGTTGCAGGTTATCTCCATTCAACTTAAACACCCACTAACCTGGTCCAGGGTACAAAGCTAATGGCCCGTGTTCGGTTTGTCTTTATAGTGACTTTGGGGACAAAACAGTTTGGTCAATAAATGAACAGTGTAAGACAGAAGACTGTCCTGCCTACTTAAGAGAAAGGGCTCCTTTGACATCATGCCCTCTCCTTGAAAAGCTGCTACTTGAGAGCAGTCCTCATCCCAGCTTAGCTCACTCTTGCTACAGACAATCACGCTGGGAAGTTTTCCAATCCATCCACTTCATTTAAAGGACTTGCTTTGATGTATCAAGCTTTTGGAAAACTAAGGGCTCTTTAGACCTGCTGAGTGCAAACTCCCCCAAAATACCATTTCCAACATGAATGAAAACAACAACTCACTGGAACAAAGCAAATAATGATGCCAGCAAGAAGCAAACCCTGAAGCCCTTAAATAGTCACCTCTAAGCCCCTCACCTTTTGCTTCTCCTAAACTTCAAGGAGCCCCTTAGTCCTGGTTCTCCTTGGTGCAGAAGTGTGTGTGCACTGCCTCAGGACAAATGAGAGCTTTCTGAACACTGACCCTGTACTCAACTTCCATCTCCACAGACCACACAGTCCCCAGGTGTTTCATCTGTGCTTCTACGACAGGTTCCTCCCTTTCCTGTATTCAGTTGAGAGCTGCTCAACTCTGTAATATCCTTCTTGAGGGGTATACCCACAGCTACAGGAGGTACCCTAAGTATGGACCCACTCCAGATCTGTATACAGGTTATGCTGTAGTCACTCATTCGTTTCTACCACCTTTTCCAACAATGCCCATTTTGAAAGAAAACCAACCAACCAATCAAGAAAAGTCTGTCCAGCCCCCCAGACTCTGGCTTGTCTGCAGGAGGTGAAGCAAGGGAGGACCTTATAACACAGCAAAGCCCACCATGCACTTGGAAGCAGACCCTCCAGAGAGGACACTTGAAACCTGGCCCTACTTTACCTTTTGTAGAAATGGAAGTGCTCTGTGAGGAGCAGGAACTGCTTCTCTCCTTGAAGGAAGAAGTGTCTGGCCCTGGAGACACCAGACTTCTGGGTGTACTCGCAGATATGAGTGAAGTTCAGTTCCTCCTCCTTGAAGTAATTTCGGAGACGCACAAAGTCAAAGTAGGAGGGGACATAGATAAGCGTGTGAGACGTGACTGCATCACGATACTGAGGCAAAATCTTGTTGACGAAAAAGTTAAACCTGATTTGGAAAGGCAAAGGGCAGAGAGTCAGTGGTCTAGAGGTGAGCCATAGTGTCACTGCCAACTGCATGACCCTGGGCAAGTCACAATCTCCTTCTACCTCCCCTAAGAGGCCAATTTGGCCTACCTCATTGCAAAGAGATTATATAGGGATAAAACTTGTTAAGCGCATCAAAAAGTAAGTGCCAACACTATTCATCATAAAGGATAGATGTGATGCTGGTATATCCCAGAGAATTATTCTAGGAAGTACGTAACTGTATCATTCATTCATTCATTCAGTTGTCAATCAGTCAGTCAACAAATAATTACTGAACACCTACCATGTGTTAAGCACCATTCTGCTACCATGGGTCCCCTGACTAAACACAATGAGAAGACGGGGAAATTACATAGAGAATTAGAAAAACAGTTCTTGCCCTGAAGGGCTTAGAATTAAGTTGTTGACATGAGGCATTAAAAAATTAATGTAATTTAAAAATGCCACAGTCTAGGGGAAAGTACCCTTGATTTACTAACCCTGACACTATTGGAACTAGGACAACACACCATTTCTCTGGCCTTCAGTGTCCTCCTCTGTCAATGGCATGATTGGATTCAATTATCTCATTTCATTTCGTAAATGGTAACTAAGAAAGCCAACGTGGAATACAATTCTAAATTTGAATGCCCAAGTAAAATCCCTCTCTGTGACCCCCAGGGATCCAATGGGACAGGGGAGGGTACCTGGCATCAATCACTGAAGCTAGGTTTTCAGGTTCCATCCTCTGGAAGACATGTGGGAGCTGCACCAGGACATGACTGATGCAGCCTGTCATCGGGACGTTCCTCACAGCCACCTGCCAGGAGTCAGTGAGAACATTAGGAAGTGAGCTATCCCCATTGTTGACCAAATGCTGTCCTCTCCTTCTGCCTCATGACCCAAACAATACACAATACTTCATGAAAATTCAGAGAAAGAAGGAGAGAACCCACCTGGCCTTGCACATTGACGCAGTACTTGTTGAACACAGAGTTGATCTGGGCATCCTGCAGGGCCCCAAACAGCAGCGTCTGACGATAGTACTTGGACCAATTATTGAGGTTCCACATGCGCACTCGAGAAAAGTCCACCCCATGTGAGTCCAAGGGCAGTAGGTTCATGTGGTTCATCAAATGCTTTGAGCAGAAGTAATACTCCATTAATACTTATTGAACACTTACCTGTTGGGCGTTGCTAACCTTTCTATAAGCCCATCATCTTATTTAACCCCATGAAGTAGATACTATCATCTCCCAAATTACAACAAGAAAACAGGCTCAGATGGGTGAGTGACTTGCCCATAGTCAAGCGAACAAGAAGAAAAGCTCAAACTGGCCACCTTGTGGATCTCTCAAAAAGGATCAAGATGCTACCTATACAGAATATTTCTTTTAAAGGAAATTCTGAAATGCCACTCTGGTCACTCTATAAGCAACTCAGTTCCAGACTTGGACAAGAAGGGAAATGACACGGAAAACAGAGCTGCTGTCCTTCCATGACTTGGCTCCCAAAACGTTAGAAAATTCCCGGAGTGACTACATGTGCCTTTTGCTCAAAATAAAGATGACTCAACCATCGACATGCCTGTTCTATTTTAATCATATTTTTACCTTGTAATGTATATTGAAGGGTCACAAGTACTATAAGTTTATTCCCTACTTTATAAATAAGTACTCCCCTTTATCTGTCCCAAACTTACTCCAAGTCCTGGGGTTGTAGAAAAGGTAAATTCTCACATGCCTTATAAAAATAAACCTATAGTTCTGTGATGAGGATTGTTCCAAAGCACAATCCTAAACCCCAAAACATTGCAGAGTATGTTGAGAGGGAGAAAAAAAATTATAGTACAAATTACAGTAGGGGGACAAAAACATCTTACGTTTCTCTGTAAAACATCACAAATTAAGAAATCATGAGCAATGTTTTCCCATCTCCACTGAAGACCAAACAAAAGAGAACGAGCATAAATAGGAGGAACTATTTTAGATAAAAACATTCCTGGTGAGGAGGGATTTCAATCAATCAACCAACCAACCAACCAACCAACCAACCAACCAACCAACCACACTAAACTGGTCTATTACTAGAAGCAACTTTTAAGGGGAAGAAATCTTTTCTGGAGATTTGAAAATGTTGACAAGAATTTTTATCTTTCTGGATACTTTACTGACCAACTTGTGGGTAGAAGAGGGGACAACATTTCCCGTTTTCAAATTGGAAAATGTGGAATATTTCCATTTCCAAGCTGAGTTTTAATCTGGACTTTAATAACCATTTCAGACTCAAACCACTGAGCTTCTTGTCTCTAAATGTTAATGACCAGCATTACCAAGACATGCTCCCAGTTCTGCATCAGGTAAATGTCAGCTTGATCAATGATGAGAAGCTTAATACAAGACAGAAAGTCAAAATCTCTCTTCTTCTCTCCTTCTCCACCAATGATGGTCCTCAAGCCCAGAGGGGAGGCAATGAGGATGTCTGACGAATAGAAGGGGGCATAAAGTCGGATGCTTCTCTGCAGTATTGCCACCCCTATACACAAAACAGCCAAGCACACATCAGTTCATGAGTCACCACCAAGCCATTAGCTTCCACCCTCTCCAACTGCAGCCTCCCCTTGTACCTTCCACATCTTCCCCTTTGCATGTAATTGTGCTCCAACTGCTTTAATTATTAAAATCATCATCGTCATCCCTCCTTTGCATCTACGGTCCCTTCTAGCTCCCACCCTCTTCTTTTCCTTCACTGGCAAACCTTCCAAAAAATTATCTCTACTTTAAAATCTCCCACTCACTCCTTAATGTACTGCAATCTGCCTCTGAGTCTCAGGACACCACTGAAATGACTCTTGCCAAGGTCACCAACAGCTCTCAGTTACCAATTCAATGGCACTTTAGTGTTTCTTGTCACGAATGCATAAGCACACCCTCCTTGAAATGTTCTTTTCCTTACTGGTGGTTTCTGTCACTTTAACACTTACTTCTATTACTGACCTGGTCCTTATCTATTTTTCCATATTCAAAGAGCTCTTCAACAAATCCCTGGATTCACCCACAAGTTCTCTTTCACTCTACATAAAGCTTTGGATAAATATATTCACTAATTATGGCTTTAACATTATCATCACAAAAATTTATATATCCTGCCCACATCTCTTTCCTAAGCAACAAGTAGCAGTCTTTAAAGAGCCCAGATCATATGTGAAGGAGATTCACTTGCTAATCTTAAAGCATCTACCAGAGGGGCAGAAGTTGGCTGGGACTCTCTCTGGGGACAGAATGCTGGCAGATGCCATTTTTACAAATTCCCTCTACCTTGATGGCACTGGTGGGTGCCACTTTTTTGCACTCTCACTCTTAAGTTGCTAACAGTGGTGGTGGGTGAGTACCCCCTACCCCACGGCCCTGCACTGCCTGTGTGCAGCACTGACAAACATGGACAACGAGCAGCCACGCCTACCCCATCTCATGCCACTCGCGGGACACGACCTGAGGCAACAATCACATGTAGCCCACACAGGGGACACTCCTTGAGCACCAGGCTCAGGCAGATGGGGGTGGGACTGCATTTCTAGACTCCATGGGAGTGAAACAAACAGAGAGAGTTTATAAGATGACCAAGAACTAGGAAAAAGTTAAAAATACAGTTCATCTCCCACACAGGGCCACTCCTTCAAGACGGGGCAGTAACTGTTTTGCATAATACACAGAAACAAAGACGGAGAGTCAAGCAAAATGAGGAAGCAGAGGAACATGTTCCAAATGAAGGAACAAGATAAAACCCCAGAAAAAATATTTAATGAAACAGATGCAAGTGATTTATCCAATAAAGAATTCAAAGTCATAGTCCTAAAGATGCTCACCAAACTTGGGAGATGAATGAACGAACACAGTGAGAAACTCAAGAAAGAGACAGAATATAAGAAAGTTCTAAACAGAGCTCACACAGCTGAAGATTATAATAATTGAACTGAAAAATACACTAGAGGGAATCAACAGCAGACTAGATGGTAGAAAAGAACAGATCAGTGACCTGGCAGACAAGGTAGCAGAAATCACCCCAACAGAACAGCAAAGAGAAAAAATATTTTTAAAATATGAGGACAGTTTAAGGGAACTGTGGGACAACATCAAGTGTACTATCATCGGTGTTAAGGGGTCGCAGAAGAAGAGAGAGAAAGGGGCACTAACACCCACATTATAGGGGTCCCAGAAGGAGGACAGAGAAAGAAAGGGGCAGAAAACTTATCTGAAGAAATAATGGCTAAAAATGTCCCTAACCTGGTGAAGGAAACAGACATTCAGGTCCAGCAAGAACCAAGAGTCCCAAACAAAATGAGCCCAAGGAGATTCATACCAAGACACATTATAATTAATATGTTAAAAGTCAAAGGTAAAGAGGGAATCTTAAGCAGCAAGAGAAAAACAACTAATTACAGACAAGGGAATCCCCATAAGAATATCAGCTGATTTTTCATCAGAAACTTTGTGGTCCAGAAGGAGATGGCATGATATGTTCAAATATGCTGAAAGGAAAAAACTTCCAACAAAGAAGGAAGGAAATAATAGAAGTCAGATGAGAAATACTGAATAAATGAAATGGAGACAAAAAAAAAAAAGATCAATGAAACTAAGAGCTGGTTCTGTGAAAAGATAAACAAAATTAACAAACCTTTAGTCAGACTCAATAAGAAAAAAAGAGAAGGGGCCCAAATCAGAAATGAAAGAGAAGCTATAACTGACACTACAGAAATACAAAGTATCGTAAGAGACTACTACGAACAATTATACACCAACAAGTCAGATAACCTAGAAGAAATACATAAATTCCTAGAAACACACAATCTTCTAAAACTGAATCATGAAGAAAAAATGTGAATAGATCAATTACTAGTAATGTGATTGAATCAGTAATCAAAAAGCTCCCCAAAAACAAAAGACCAGGACCAGAGAGCTTCATGGTAAATTCTATGAAATACTTAAAGAAGATTTAATACCTATCCTTCTCAAACATATTTCAAAAAACTGAAGAGGCGGAAACACTTCCAAACTCATTTTATGAGGCCAGCATAACCCTGATACTGAAACACCACAAAAAAAGAAATGTACAGGCTACTATGCCTGATAAACACAGATGCAAAAATCCTTGACAAATTATTAGCAAACTGAATCCAACAATACATTAAAAGGACCATACACTATAATCAAGTAGAATTTATTCCAGGGATGCAAGGATGGGTTGACAAAGTGGGTATAGAGGGAACGTATCTCAACATAACAAAGGCATATACGATAAACCCACAGCTAACATCATATTCAGTGGTGAAAAGCTGAAAGCATTTCCTCTAAAATCAGGAACAAGACAAGGATGCACACTTCTGCCACTTTTATTCAACATAGTATTGGAAATCCTAGCCACAGCAACTAGGCAAGAAAAAGAAATAAAAGATACCCAAATTGGAAAGGAGGAAGTAAAACTGACTATTTGCAGATGACATGATACTTTATGGAGAACACCCTAAAGACTCCACCAAAAAACTGTCAGAACTAATAAATAAATTTAGTAATGTTGCAGGATACAAAATTAACAAAAATCTGTTGTGTTTATATACATTAATAATGAACTATTAGAAAGAGAAATTAAGAAAACAATCCATTTACAATAGCATCAAAAAGAATAAACTACCTAGAAAAAAATCTAACCAAGAAGGTAAAAAACTTGTACTTGGAAAACTACAAGGTATTGATGAAAGAAATTAAAGATGACAGAAACATGAAAAACTACACCATGCTCATAGATGGGAAGACTTAGTACTGTTAAAATGTCCATACTGGACACCAAGGGGGGAAAGTGGGGGTGGGGGTGGGGGTGTGATGAATTGGGAGATTGGGACTGACATGTATATACTAATATGTATTAAATGGATAACTAATAAGAACCTGCTGTATAAAGAAATAAATAAAATTCAAAAACAAAGTCCATACTACCCAAAGAAATCTACAGATTTAATGCAATCCTTATCAAAGTACCCATGACATTTTTCATAAAACTAGAGTAATCCTAAAATTTGTACAGAGTTGCAAAGGATCCTGAATAGCCAAACTGATTATGAGAAAGAAGAACAAAGCTGAAGGTATAACACTCCCTGATTTTAAACTACACTACAAGTCTACAGTAATCAAAATTGTACGGTAATAGCACAAAAACAGACACAGATCAACAGAACAGAGAGCCCAGAAATAAATCCATATTTATATGGTCACAATCTATGACAAAGGAGACAAGAATATACAATGCAGAAAAGACAGTCTCATCAACAAATGGTGATGGGAAAACTAGACAGCTACATGCAAAAGAATGAAACTGGACCACTAGCTTACACCATCTACAAAAATCAACTCAAAATGGATTAAAGACTTGAACATAAGACCTGAAAACCACAGAACTCCCAGAAGAAAACATAGGCAGTAACTTCCCTGACAACAGTCTTAGCAATATTTTTTTGGATCTGACTCCACAGGCAAGGGCAATGAAACCAAAAATAAACAAATGGGACTACATCAAACTAAAAAGCTTGTGCACAGCGATGGAAACCATCAATGAAACAAAAAGGCAATCTACTGAATGGGAGAGGATATTTGCAAATCTAGTAAGGGGTTAAGATCCAAGATATATAAAGAACTCATGTAACTCATTATCAAAAAACCCCAAACGGGGCTTCCCTGGTGGCACAGTGGTTGAGAGTCCGCCTGCCGATGCAGGGGATATGGGTTCGTGCCCTGGTCCGGAAAGATCCCACGTGCCACGGAGCGGCTAGGCCCGTGAGCCGTGGCCGCTGAGCCTGCGCGTCCGGAGCCTGCGCTCCGCAATGGGAGAGGCCAAAACAGTGAGAGGCCCGCGTACT